>NW_027211637.1:30910000-30922500 GCF_022749685.1 Semicossyphus pulcher
CCACGTGGAAAAGAAAGAAAAAGTAGGATTTTTAAAAATGTATCCATTCATGCTTTCATGCTTTGACAGGCCAACATGGCTGCCATGAGAAAAGATGAATTCAGATTCAGACTGGTCGTCCGTGTGAACCTACAGACTCACTCTCTCCTCACAGCTCGGAGCAGAAAAGCAGCTGCGAGTCAGAAAGTTCTCTCCTTCCAACAATCGGTCCATGAAAGCGCCTCATTATTCAGATTCTGTACATTCAGCCTGTCATTCAGAAACCTCCGCCGCCCTCACGTCCATAACATCAAGTTATTACTATTTGATATTGTGAAAAGGCAGACACAGAATGTGGATATAAACATGTAAATCATTTAAACTGCATATTATTTTAGTTGATATGTATGAGACGGGCTCTGCTGCGCGCTGACAGATATCACAGGACACATTTATTCCATGTGTTATTCTCACTCGTGCTCATTATGTAAATCCACAGAGCTGCTATAGAGCTGCCGGCACATAAACATGCATCACTGACGTTATTGGTTTTAAGATTCAGAGCGTAAAAAATCATCACTTTTATTGACTTTATATTTATGCAGACACACAGAACAGATCAGTCTCACTCGAGCATGTTCTTTTGGAAATTTAGCTTATTGTTGAATATATTCAAACCTGATGTCATTTACCTTGAAATAAGGCTGCTGAGAAGCACGCTTTCCTCATGCATTCCTTTAACATCACTATAATTCAACACATTTCCCGGCTGTAATCACGCCTCGTGTGTTTATGAGCTGAATCCTGAATCGCTGCACAGACAGCAGCGTGAGAACAGCAGCATACTAACACACAGATTACCTCCACCCCGTGTTTAAGATTCAGAACAGCACAACAGACACAACAGTGATCCATGTCATCATGTCCCTCCTGCTGCCGTCTGATCATCTGACAGGCTGCTGCAGATCATGGAGCCTCGTCCTCATGCTGATGTTTGGCTGTTTTTCTCCTTCATACAAAACATACGTGTGACAAAAACTCTGCAGTTTAAAATTTCTGCAGCTAATGTTCTCTAACAAAACACAATAAAAGACGTGTTTAATGTAATAAGCAGCGAGGGATCATGGGAGTTGTGGTCTGTACTAAAACAATGTTCCAAGTTTTCCTGCTGTAAAACATTACATGAGATCGACACTGCCTGAAATGTCCTGTTACACTCTGTCAACCTGCTGCTGAAGTTGCCCTCAGTCAGTTCATCTTGTGGATGCCGCAGCAGTGCATCATGGGATTTGTAGCAACATGTGACCACCTGGTGTTCACATCAGAGCGGCAGCTGAATACAAACGAGCTGCTCGGTCTCTGGAGCGTTGCTCCTCTCTGCTGCTGACGGACTAATGAGCCCACAGCTCATCAACACTAATGGAGTTTTGACGACTGTGAGAGCTCGAGTCCGTAAAGAAGAACATACAAACATGTGTGGGAGCGCCATCATGGCCGCCTGCTGTGTCCTCTCTCTTTGTGTGTCAATCATGCCTTTACTCTCTCGGGCTCTGAGCTGTGCTCAAGCAGTGAAGCGTTATCTGTGTATCTGAGTTCACTTTAATGAGCTCCAATTTGTCCCAACTAGAGACGCTCATTAAGAGGGTTTATCGAACTGATAGCCGACATTCGTTAACCGACATGATTAAAAATATACGTGTTTATTATTTGTGACAGATGATGTATTTTACTTAAACAATTACAAAAGAACAGAACAGACACAGGCTTTAGGCTCTCCTGCAGCAGACAAACAGACAATTGGCCAAAACAAAATAAACACACCGTAAATGTTTATGTAAATAGGAAGTGGTTTCCAGACCTTCTAAAGACACAGATGAACACTGGGAGTTGAGTAATAACACCTCTTCCTAACATACAGCTAAAGAGCGAGCACACGAGCAGGTGGAGTGAGAATAAATGTCCAGATCTTGGACGAGTGACGCTGCAGTGCTGCAGAGGGAATGAGATGCTTGTTTGGCTGTGATTTCTCCTTCAGTTGAAGTTCAGGGGAATCGAACCAGAGCGACGCGGGTCACGTCTCTCAGCCTGTTCGCTGACACACTGAGTAGATGATGTGAGGACATCTTGTTTTAAATTCTTTAAGCCTTCAGTCTCAGAGAGAGGACAGTGGATAGTGTCGGAAACAGGGGAAGAGGGAGTGAGGATGATACTCGGCAAAGGGCAGAGGGCGGGAGTTGAACCCAATGACTGTATATAAAGATGGACGACGCGTCTCCATTTGCTGTCACTGGATGTAATTGAGGCCATGATGCTATGGTGACGTCATTTGGAGCCAGAGCTGCGCAGTAGAGATCGGCAGGTGGAGCCATTGCAGCCACTTCCACTAATCAAAAACACACACACTTAAAATGACCAGAAAACACATCAAAGATCCGACACGGCGGCGCGTTAAACAGCAGAGCGGCTTCTTGTGTTGGTCTGAGGTTAAAGTTCACAGGTTTCCTCTCGACGTTCCTCCTCTACTCTGCTACTCAGGAACAGAACGCAGCAGGAGCCCCATTTGTCCACAGAGCTGTCAATCATGAGGCCACACCCCCTTTTTATAGCATCAAATAACTAATTAAAAGTAAAGTTGTCAGAAAAATGAACACTTGGACATAAATCAGCATGATAAGAACTAACTATAATGACAGAAACCATGTTTGAGAAATGTATTTAATGTGTTGATTTTATAGTTTGACTCGTGTCCCATCTGTTAACATGGAGGAGGCGTTATAAAGTGAGGTAACGAAGCTCGACGTTCCGGCTCTGAACAAACAACGAGGCAAAATCGCTGCTCATTTCTAAATGTTGAAGCATCATGAAGCTCGTCTTGGAGAATGTCTGTAACCCTGTCTGTCTGCTGACGTTTGTTTTGTCTGAGTGTGTTACAGCTCCAGTTTAAACACTCGCTCAGTTTAGTTTCTTTTTGACAGCTGAATAAATAAACCTCAGATCTGTTGAGCTTTTTTTTTATGGAATGACTCAAATGTCTGCGTCTCTCTCTCTCTCCTCTCTGTGCTCCGTCTCTCGCCCTCTCTCTGTAAAGATGCTCGACAAAGTGAAATCGTTTACAAATGCAGCTGGTGGGGTTTTCTGTCTCTGTGTGTGTGTGTGTGTGTGTGTGTGTGCGCGCGCGTGTGTGCGCTCATTACAGCCGATCTGCCAACTCCAGTATGAGAGAGCATAAATACAGCTTCCCTAATGACCCTGGTTACTGCGGCAACAGCATCCCATCGAGACAAATCTGACAGCAAAATGAGGAGAAGAGGTGACGGAGATGGAGGGAGGGATGGAGGGACGGAGGGAAGGAGGGGAGGCGTGGGGGAGGGGGAGCACTACAGAGGACACAGGGGAGAGAGGAGAAAGAGAGACGGATGAGTGGATAGAAGGAGAGCAGGGAAGTTGAGGAGGAAGAGAGCCGATAAGAGACAGAAGGAGGTGTAGAGGAAAAGATCTTCAAAAAAGTAAACTGAATGATAACACATATAAATGAAAGGTCATTGATACACACACTTAAAACATGTAGACAGATATAAAATAAAGAAAGACTGGAAAGAGGAGAGGAGATAATGGAATGGAGAGACTGGGAGAAGAGAAGAGAAACAATGGAGAGGAAGCAGGAGATTTAAACCAGAGGTGGGGGAGAGAGACAGTTTTAATAAGAGCAGACAGAGATACAGTAGATCAGGTGGAAACAAGAAGGGGGAGGGGAGAAGTAAGGGGAGAGGAAATGATGGAGGAAGAGAAAGTGGACGAGGAAGACGTGAAATGGAGATTAAAAAAGGATTGAGATGAGAAGACCGAAACTTTAAGGATGGAGAGTCAGAGAGGAAGAATGAGAGGGAGGAAAAAGGATGCAAAGGAAAGGGAGGATGAATTTGAGAGACGGGTAGATCGATGGACTGAACAAACGTAATGTAGAGAAAAAAAAAACCTGGCAACCTGAGAAACAGAAACAGGCAGAAAGAGAAGGACAGAAAAGTGATGAAAAGGATGGAGAAGGAAGAAAAGAGGAGAGCTTGTTTTTTGTGGAGTCGGGCAGTGTGTGTGTGTGTGTGTGTGTGTGTGTGTGTGTGTGTGTGTGTGTGTGTGTGTGTGTGTGTGTGTGTGTGTGTGTGTGTGTGTGTGTGTGTGTGTGTGTGTGTGTGTGCTGTCCAGACGGGCCAGGCGGCGAGGAAATCAAATGAAATTAAATAAGCCTCTACACCTGTCAGCTTCAACACACACACACACACACACACACACACACACACACACACACACACACACACACACACACACTGCTGGGTGTGTTTCCTGATGTTTGATTTTCAGATGTTCGGGGTGTTTTTTTGCTCCCAGCAGCCGTTTAGCTTCGCTCAGACTGACGGAGCCTCCAGCCACCAGAGAGGCGTTCAAATACTCCGAGGCAGCGTGGGACAAACCACAGGCTGCTGCTGCTACTGTCTGATAAACAAATATTTAAGGAAGGAAGTGGATTCTATTTAAAAACGAGACAGCAGTGACTACATCCGCTCAATGTTGTCTACTTAAATGGACTAATAGTATTTTTTATCTTAACACTGTCAAAGTTATCTTCCGTTCTCTACCTAGTCTCACATAGCCCGACCATTCTCCGTCATAACTCTGCCCTAAGCGAATTACTATCATCTCGGGCTGCACTTACCCAGGATGCAGGGACCGTGAGCCTGTAAAATAGTGTTCAGGTTAACGGAACTTGTTTAAGCTTTGGCACTGAAACGGCCACATAAAGCCACATGTATCAGTTAAACACATTTGTCGAGTATTGTTTGCATACTATCACAGTGACATTTGTCACATGTCTTTGCACCTTCATTAGCTCCCTGCAGACGAGGCCATGTTTGCATCATGCTGCTTCTTCAATAAACAGGAGGCAAACATGCAGGAGTGTCCCTTTAAGACCGTAAACATATTCTTAATTCATCTTTACAAACATTCACTGAGAGGAAGAGCTGCCTGTAGCTGCCTGCCTCACAGCGAGAAGCGTACGACTTCAGACGTTGTTGCAGTTAAAAATGAACACATGTAGAATTCAGTCGGACTCTTTACAAACTTCACACTTTAACGACAGAACCATCAAACAAGAACCTCATTTTCCAGCACTCGGAGCGGACCACAAATGCAACACGTGTGTATCCACTCGCACCTTTCAATCGATTCTGTAACAGTATGCACATGTCTAAAATTAGCTGCATGATCAGACTGAATGAACCTGTGTGTGTGTGTGTGTGTGTGTGTGTGTGTGTGTGTGTCTGTGTGATTGCTTATCATCTTGTCTTGAAACCTCATGAGGTCATCAGAATCCATTACAGACCTCATTAATCACACACACACACACACTGACAGTGACACCCTCACATACTTTGCCAAGGTGACAAGGAGAATTATGTGTGTGTTTGTGTTTGTGTTTGTGTGTGTCTGTGTCTGTGTGTGAGAGAGAGAGAGAGAGAGAGAGAGAGAGAGAGAGAGAGAGAGAGAGAGAGAGAGAGAGAGAGAGAGAGAGAGAGAGAGAGAGAGAGAGAGAGAGAGAGAGAGAGAGAGAGAGAGAGAGAGAGAGAGAGAGAGAGAGAGAGAGAGAGAGAGAGAGAGAGAGAGAGAGAGAGAGAGAGAGAGAGAGAGAGAGAGAGAGAGAGAGAGAGAGTTTGGCACACTGACGAAATGTCTGTATAACTGTTGCTAAGGGAGAAGATGCCATCTGTGTGTGTGTGTTTCAGTGACTGTGTGTGTTTATTCGTCTGTTAGTGTGTGTGTGTGTGTGTGTGTGTGTGTGTGTGTGTGTGTGTGTGTGTGTGTGTGTGTTCATTAGTGTGTGTGTTTGTGTGTGTGTGTAGGACAGAGGGAGGAAGCAGAGGAAACAGGAGATGAGCATAAAGAGAATTGTAACAGTGTGTCTTGCAGAGATAAGGGTGTGTGTGTGTGTGTGTGTGTGTGTGTGTGTGCGTGTGTGTGTGTGTGTGTGCGTCTGTGTGAACATGAGACACTTTGGCACACAAACATACAGTTTGAAGCTACTTCTTCACATGTTATATATTTGTATATTTGAATCAATTCAATAAGAAACACATGATGACACGTTCATGTGCTCTATGTAGTATTAGCACAAGAAGAGCTCGAATCTCCGCCTCACGGTTGTTTACCTCTTAGTGTTACAGTGTTTCCCACAATGGACTGTGGCCGGGGCAGGGAAAATATTTGTATTCAACAATTATTTCAACAAATTCATTACCCTATAACAAAACAGCAGCACAAGTACACCTACATTAAACAGGAGAGAGAACAGGAGGGTCATCATACCAGAGAACGTCCAGCAGAAGAAACAGGTTCATGAGGGGAAGCATCAGGGGAGACTGTCAGCTAATAGATCCCCGAAGGCTGCAGATTTACCTCCAGACGAGAGCTCACAGTGACCTTTGACCTCCAAATACCGATCAATTAATTCTTGAGTAGAAGTTGACATTTGTGCCAAATGTGAAGATACTCCCCCCAGACATTCCTGAGTTACTGTGTTTATGAGAATGGGTCCTCGCTGGGAGCTCAGATCAATCAGGACACAACAGCTATATAATGACTGTGTGTGTGTGTGTGTGTGTGTGTGTGTGTGCATATTACCGCCGACATGTTCTGTAACATGCAGCCAGTGCAGTGAATACATGGGGCTCCAATGCTGTGAAAGTGTTATTAAAACAGAGAAGACCCACACCTGCTTCACACCTTGCTGTTACCTGCCTGTTACGTTCAACCATGCTACTCTTTGGTGAAATAAGAGAAGAAATGCATGTTCAAGAGACGACATGACAAGAAACAGAGTTTACAGAGCAGCCATTTGAGCTTCAGTCCCCACTCATGGAAACCGTTTCTCATAAAAAGCGATTTGCAATTTGATTTCACTATATTACATGTGATTATTTGTGTCAAAATGTTCTGTTCTGCCCATGTAAAGAGTATTTCAATCAAAGACTTCTTTTATAAAATGTTTCAACAGTGCTTTAAAGAAGAAAGTTTACAAGTTTAAAGGACAGAATATAAAAGAGTGTGAGTGTTTTATGTATGAGGGGAGCTCAGGTCTGCAGCTCCTCCATAAACATGTGCTGTTTGAGGTTTAAAATATATACGATGCTTTTTGACACAATTCCAGAGGTCTCACATCGCCCTGAAACGCTTCAGCAGTTTCAGCCTGTTTGAAAAATCAAACTGAGCTGCACGAACCACAAAAATATATGTCATATAAATATGTGAAGTTTGGTATTATAATACAGTAACTTAGTTTAGCATTGTCAAAGGTACCTCAACAGCGGCTCAGGGGTTTGGAATCAGTTGGGTTTTTTCATATTTAGGGCTTAATATAGTCAACAAGTACAATCTGCTTCTTATTTATAAACACAAATACCATAATATGGCATATGATGTTTCAGCACCATGGACAGTTCTAATGTAAAGAGCTGTATTCATCACAACAGACATCTCTTTCTCGCTCTGTTTTTTTCTGTCTCCAGCTCCTTGGACACCTCCAAAATATAGTAAGAAGCTAAAGTTTAAAGTTTGAAACCAAGGTCCAGCACCATGGACAGCTCCCGCTGTTGCAGTTCAAACATTACAGTTAGGGTACATTGACAGACCATTGTCAGCACCATGGGCAGCTCCCTCTGATATAGTGAAGCCAAAATGTAAGAGCTCTACAATTGATATCAAAGATTCAGCACCACAGACAGTTCCGTCTGATACAGTTAGTGAGTCTACAGTTTCAAACCAGGGTCCAGCACCATGGGCAATTTCCTATGTTGCAATATAGAGCAGTGTAGTTAGAGTACAGTCTCAGCACCTCAGACAGCTGCAAAAACACCTGTTTAAAAACAAGGTTCAAGACCATGGACAGCTCTACAATCACAAAACAGTCTGGTCAGTTTGAGATCGAGGTCAGGACCACAGACAGCTCTCTACTATACACTTAAAAACAGGCCACAGTATAGTTACTAAGAAGCGTTCAGCACTATGGATAGCTACTTCTGTTATAGTTATGAACATTATAGTCGGATTACAATTTTGGACAGTTTTTTAGAACCTTGGACAGTTACAATTTACAGTAAAGAAGAATGTAAAGTCTACAGTTTCAAAACAAGGTTCAGCACCATGGACAGCTCTCTATGATGCACTTACAACAGTGTACACAGTACAGTTACTAGGAAGGGTTTAACACCATGGACAGCTACTTAAGTTATCGTAAGGAAACATGGCAAAGAACATTGTACTCAGAGTACAGTTTCAGTTTCCATCACCTTCAACAGCTCTATATTAACATAGTGTGGTCAGTTTCAGGACCGTGGACAGCTTCCTCTGATACATTGACAAATATTAAGACTCGGTTTTAAACCAGGGATCAGCATCATAGAAAGTTCACAGAAACTCTCTTGCAGTAAAGAACAGTGTAGTTTGAGTACAGTCCCAGTGCCATGGACAGCTCCACATTACAGTAAAGGTAAAGGTAATGTCTCCAGTTTGAAAACACAGTTCAGCACTATGGACAGCTCTACAGTAACAAATAGTCTGGTCAGTTTCAGATAAGTGTTACACACCATGGACAGTCCCCTCTGTACAGTAAAGAACACTTTAGTCAGTTTACTGTTGTCTAACTATTTTCAGCACCATAGACAGTTCTACAGGAACACACAGACCAGGGTTTAGCACTATGGCCAGCTCCATCTGTAAAAAACAACAGTGTTGTCAGTTTACAGTTGTGAAACTAGGAATCAGCACCATGGACAGCTCCACTATGGTCTCCATTATATGCATTGGTTGTTAGCTTGAGATCTACAGACACTCACAGCGAGTACTGTAGGGTGGTTAAATGGTAAAATCATTGTTCCTGGAACCTTTAGCCACACGACGTGTGATTTCTCTTATTACTTCGGCTCCTGTCTGTACCTGTATCATTTGTTTTTTTGGATAAGCTCTCTATACAAGACAGTTTTTAAAAGCAGAGTGGGACTTCTCTGAGTCAGTGTACAGTTTCTCAACTTTTCTCCTGTAGAAACTCTAAATTGGTTGTTTTAAAATGCAGATGCAGTTCACACAGAATGACACAAATGAACCATTGAACATAATAGGTGAATCTAATTTTACTTGTCCCGCTCCCCTCCTCCTAATGTTAACCCTCTGCTGGTGTTGTGTTCCCTGCTACACAGAGCTAAGCTATCTCTTGTTTGTCAGATGCAGGCTGAGCCCAGTAACACCACAGGGCACAGTTAGAGCCCTGAATTCAGCCAAATCACAATGAAAGGAGACTGATCTACAACAAAGGCAGGAGTCATGTGACATTTAAAGGAGGCAGGTAGATGGCAGGACTGGTAAAGCCTGATTTTGTACGGGGGACTGCGGTGTGTGCCCTGCTTCCTGTACAGACAGCACATGTTGGTATTTGTTGGTTTAACTCAGAGGAGAAGAAAGAAAATCTCAAATAATATAAATGTTAAGAAATTCTGTACGCAGGCCGCCCATTCATACAAAAATCTTTTATAACTGCAAATAACATGGCTGCTGTTTTAGATCAACTGAAACATATGGGCATCAATGCACATCTAACACTGAGACACACACACACACACACACACACACACACACACACAGAATCACACTCCTTCCCATAAAGAGGCAGGGGGTGTGCGAGCAGGTTTCAGTCCTCTGTGACTTACAGCCCCACTCAGCAGAAAAACACCACGACCTTTAGAGAGTAACTACACCAACCTGCAGTGATTTATGGCACCATAGTTTCCTTCACAATATGACCCACTCCCCATCCCACGCACACACGCACACACGCACACACACACACACACACACACACACACACACACACACACACACACACACACACACACACACACTGCTTTCTTAACCTTTATTTCTCTCTCCCTTCCTCCTCTCACGTGCACATCTTTGTCTCTTTATCAAACCTGCATGACTTTCAAATCGAATATTTTTGTGATCCGTCAGTGAAATCATTTGAAAAGTTGTTTGAGGCAGGCGTTAAGATGAAGAAGTAAAACACATGATTGTTCAGGTGAAGGCCAGCAGCCTGATCTGGTGTCTTACCTGGAACATGATCCTGTACTGCTCCTCCGGACGTTTCACCACACACATGTTGCAGCCCATGATGACGCCTCACACTCGTCCTCTTATCGCTGCTTTATTCTCCTCTTTTAATCCCTCCGTCCTCTGTCTTCTGTCTCTGCAGGTCCCTCAGAAAACAACTGAAACTCTACCGATAATCCAGCTCGTCCATCTGACCTTTGACCTCCAAATCTGACCTCCTCAGGTGAATCTGTTTCCTCGATTGTTTTCCTGTTTATCAGCCTCTGACCTTTGACCCAGATTCAGAGAGATAATTGCAGGTGTAAAGGTGTTTAAAAAGAGAGATGTGACAAAGATCCTTTATGCAGAAAGAGTCATGCTCGCTCTTTTTACATTTTGACCATAAATCCTGAGACTTGAAAAGGACTTTATTCACAGCGGTGCAGAGAGATTGAAACGCCTTCAGATGTTTTTCAGGTTTGATTCAAAGATACAAAAGCTTCAATCATTTGTGTCGCTGCAGCAGCTCTTCTGCAAAAAGGAAAGTCTTCAAAAAGGGAGTCAGATTCAGGAGTTTTTGGCAAATAAGCACAAAAAAGGTTCAAATGTTCCTTCAAGAGTAAAAATCCCCCAAAACTGAAGCCACCTCACCAAAAGAAAACCCTTATGTGCTTCTTTGAACACAGATGTTTGTACAGTAAACAACAACAACGACGTCCGTCTCTGTTTACAAAAGTGTCACTTCAGACAAAGACCCCGCTGGGAGTGGAGCTGACTTCACTTCCTGTCCCTCTCACATCTGTGTTTGTTAATGTTTCGCTCTTTGAGACACAATCATGGATCAGGTGACGACAGGAGCGGGACATTGTTCTCTCACAGTAAACAGCTTTTATCTGCCGTCCCGCTGGAGGCGAGGAGGCGAGATGCTGTGTCTCTTCATCACAGGGAAAAATTAATTTTTATTCATGTGCAGCAGATTGTTTCAGCGCTGCGGGGGGAGCAGGGGGAGGGGCGGGGGAGGGGGAAGAGAGACTCCTTCTCCTCAAACAGTTAAACCAGGTCGTCCTGGAAAACCAACTCATCTGTTGAATGGTTCCAGAGGATGGAGACGTTTCTGTCTCTGTGTGCTTCAGATCCACCTCCACCCCGTTCACACCGACCTTTGTTTGTGTGTGCGCAGCTGCATCAAAACATGAGCATGTGTGTCAGCCGTCTCTAACCCTCAGTGCCTTGTGATGTCATCATTGGGAAATAAGTCAAATGTTTAATTAAAGTTTTGTTGTTTTTGAAGGAAGGTCGTTTTCTTTCAGGCTTTGTGACCAAACGTCGCCTTTTTGGTTCGTTAGTTTTAATGATTATAAAATGAATTGTGCCTGTGATGAGCAGCTCAAAGCAGAGGAGAGATGAGTTCTACAGAACTATTGAAAAGAGACTCAACATGTTTGTTAAAGTAGTAAGGATGTGTAATTTTGTGTTATTAGATGATTTCTGTCTTCCTGCAGTAAAAAGACCAACGAATCTAACGAGCAGGATTTCCACAGACTCTCTCCTTCACTGAGCTCTCCTCAGCCTGACTCACAGCTCCTGCTCTGATAAACTGCTTCACGTGAAACCAACAGTTGTGCTTCTTAAAGGCTGTAATGTCTTAAAAGTGAAATATTTCAAGCGCAGTGTTTAGTTTAGTGTTTCCTGAGGTTTGCTTCACGCTGACGTGGAAACGAGGCCGCTCTGATGATGAATAAGAAACAGAAAAAGTCCTGCGGCTGTAAACTGTTCCAGCAGTTTGTAGTTTCACTTCAATAATTCATCTGAACACGACGGCTTTCCTCCCCTCGCTGACAGCCGAGCAAACAGACGGCTGGTTTGATCTGAAGTATGAAATATTAGCAAGTCTTCAGTCGTGAATCTGAACAGTGAGATTTGTGTTTCCAGAGCAGGACGAGGAGAGGAATCGCTCCGAGGAAAATCGTTGCTGTAGAGTCAGATAAAAATTGGATAATAAAATCAGAAACAGCAGCTCGGACATAAAAAGACCTGTTGTGAAGGTTTGCTTGTGCTTCTGAGAAATCATAAACAATCATACAAAAATTTCGTTTTCAGCACCTCCATGTTTCTGTCCATAAAAACAACCTCTGATCAGAACACGGATCGTTCATGTAAACGTTGATTTGGCAGTTTCAATAATTCTTATTCGTGCTTAAAAAGTGTTTTATTATCAACCTGCTCACAGTTCAGAGACCTGCAGCCGTTTCATCTGAAGGGTAAAAACTGTTTGTGCTTCCTGATTCTGTAAATGTTTGGACCTTAACGTGTTCTCACAAGGATACAAATCTGTGTGTGCCAAAGAGCCAGACACATTTGGATTCGTTTGCTGTCCAAACTTGTTTCAGCAG
>NW_027211637.1:30927500-31065000 GCF_022749685.1 Semicossyphus pulcher
ACCCTGAAGCTGCATGTGTGTGTCGTGGACGTCGACCTGTCCTGCCGTAGTGATGAAGTAAACACACACTGGTTTTATGCGAGCGGGACGCAGCGGCTCCACACCACCAGCACGCTCTGATCTTGTTCCAGAGGCGCAGCAGGAAGTATTGATCTCTAATTAAAGTGATTACAGGTTGAAGCGGATCACATGAGGCACCGTGGAGCTGCAGACACAAAGCGCAGGAAGCTTCCCTCTGCTGTTTCTAAGCAACTGCAAAAATAGCTGCTGTCAATCATCCAGATAACTAATGGAGATAGATGACTAAAAAATAACAAGTTTGCAGCGAGCAGTGAGCCACGCTTCATCGATCCTGATCCTCACATGATGTTTCACCGGTCGGTCAGTAAATATAAATCCACTGATCTTTCAAAGGTCCCGGCCTCCACAGGCGGAGGTCTTACTGGGTCTCATTTTGTCCCTATATAATCAGTCATATTTACACAGCTTGTTCAAGGCGGGAGGGTTGCACCCTTTGGTATAAAAGGTCAATAAAAGAGGGAGGGGCCTTTTGCCTTTAAGCCCACAGCTGAGGTAGAAACAGAGTCTGAGTCTGTATGAAGGGGAAACCTGGCAGGTCAGCAGAGGGGAGTGATGTCCACCAGCAGTTAGCAGCCAACTCAGAGAGGAAGTTGTTGTAAGCATGTAACCTAAAGCAACTTTAACAGAGAGCAATGTGAAGAGAGGCTGATCAATCACCAATCACCACATACCAGGGATCATAAAGGCCTCGTATTATCAGTGATCAGTAAAAGTCCAGATATCAGACCACAAAATGACTTTGGTAGACGCAAACATCAGCTGGTCTAATATGAGATATTTACTGGACTTAAGTATTAAAGGTAAAAATAAATGTTGTTAATAACTGTAAACCACCTTAAAACTTTCGAGGTGTTCATCGACCTGTTCGTCTTCGTCATCTTTCACAGCAGTAGCTGACGTCGTCGCTGTCTCTGCCTCCATCATGCATCAGTGTCACCGTCGAGTGTTCACTCACGTACTCGCTGCTCGCTTGCATCTGACAGCTGGAGGTGACTTAAAAGCAAAATCACAGCTTTGAAATCCTGTGTTGCACGTTTACACTTGATTTACCCGCTTCTTCTTCTTCTTCTTCTTCTTCTTCTTCTTCTTCTTCTTCTTCTTCTTCTTCTTCTTCAAGGTTTTAACGCCAGTTGGCATCCACAGTGTCTCATTACTGCCACATGCAGTTTTTAACCTCTTAGTTTCCATTTATTTAAAACCGTATTTTCAGTTAAAAAAAAGTTGACAATAACATGTAAGCTCAAGTACAGATGCTCCCAGAACAAACTGAAGTTCTGTAATAAAGAGCTTCTTTCAGTTACACTGATTATTATTGACTGCCATTCATGCGTATGTTTTACAGCACACTAGACACTGAAGCCGATCCAACAAAATATGTGTGTGATGCACACTATCAACAAAAAACGTATAAATCGAGGCAGAGCTAGGTCAGCAGTTTCAATGTTCTGTGAGCTTAAATCAGTGTTTTTGTGAATGGAGTCTGGTGTGTGTGCAGAGAGCGATGTAACGTCTGTGTGTGGTTAAAACAATCATCTTCCTCTGTAACAAAAAGGTCTATCTCTGTAGGGATCCTTTCTGTCATGTTGTCACACACTTACAATAACAATCTGAGCCTGTCAGTGGAAACAACAACAACTTTTAGTGGACGACCTTTGACCCATCGAGGATTATGTTGCAGCCGTTACAGCCTGTTTCACTGCTGCAGGATGAACCTACGAACCGATCAGTGAACTAAAGTTTAAGCCCAGGCTTAGAAATACAGGACTTGCTCATATGCATGTTAGCATGCTGGTGTTAGCTCGAATACAAGGGCCGACGTGCTCCCTCGTAAAGCAGCTAGCAAAGTCCTGCATCCTGAATGATGACTCCTATAACATGAGAACACAGGTCAGCCATGCTGCTGTTTGTGTGTGTGTGTGTGTGTGTGTGTGTGTGTGTGTGTGTGTGTGTGTCTCCAGCTCTATCCAAATGAAATACATCCCGCTGTCAGAGTACAGAATCAATACACCTCCCCTCTCCTCATCTCCTCATCTCCTCCTCCCCCTCCATCCTTTTATTCTTCTCCATCGTCCCTCCTCTTTCCCTCCCCTCATCCTCCATATTCATCCCTCATCGTTTCCTCCTGTAAATCCCAACCCCTTTCTTTCTCAGCCTCTCCTCCATCCAGCCATTCTTCTCTGTAATGCTCTCCTCCTCTCCTCCGACCTGTATCTTCTCCTCCTCTTTCTGCCTCTCTGTGATCTTCCTCTCTCCTTGTCCTACCTCTGCTCATTTATCACACTGCCCTGTTATAATCCCTTCATCTCATCTCTTCCTCCTCCTTCTCTCCATCCTTCTCTCCCCCTCTACTCTTTCTCTCATCCTCCCATCTTCCTCTCTCCTCCTCCCTGCTGACAGTGAGTCCAGGGAGAGCAGTTTATCAGCTCAACACCGTAATTACATCGACGCAGAGAGAGAGAGAGGGAGAGGGAGAGAGGGAGAGAGAGGGAGAGGGAGAGAGAGGGATGCCTCTGCAGTGTCAACACAGTCACACCCGCCTGCAACACACACATTTACACACACAGGTTCAGATCCTTCAACAAATCAAGTACAGAGATAAATAGACACATTTTTAAACACTAACATGCAAACACAATACAGCCCATAAATGCAGACTGCACACACACACACACACACACACACACACACACACACACACACACGCTGTTGACTGAAACTCTGTTGACGTGCGTGTTGAAGCGAATCTGCAGCCCGAACATCTATTTATCTCTGTCACTTCACACACACAGCCTGAGTGTGTGTTCCTGTACACATCCATCATATAACACACATGTATTGTAGTGTGTACAGTTCAGTCTCTGTTATCTGTGCAGTGTGTGTGTGTGTGTGTGTGTGTGTGTGTGTTTCATGTCTTTAAGCTTTTATTCTATTTTTAAACTCTGTTGCATTTTCTAATGTTTGTATTTAACGTGTTCTTATTTGTGGTCAACAAATATAAACGTGCATGCTTGCATTTTTTTTTTTTTGCACTAGTCCCGCCCTCCCGCCTTGTTGTGGTTGGATGAACTTCTGCAGCTGTTTCACAGTGTTAGCTACCCTGTGGGTTCCTATTGGCAGACCTCCTCATGGAACAGCAAGAAACTTTCCCAGCACCGCCGTCAGGACTCTTTAGGGGAAACAACATCAAGTTTTGCCCTTCAGTGTCTGTTTCTCTTTCTCCCTCTAACAAATGGTGAATATGCATGTGGAGCATAGTCTAAGGAGGTGGGAGATGCAGAGCTTTGAAAGCAAATAAAATGTGTGTGCTGTGTTTTGAATGAGCTGCAGGCTACAAATAAGGAAGTCAGACTGACTCCCACATACAAAGAGCTGCAGCAGTGAAGACGTGCACTAAAACATGCCTAAAGTCTCAAAGAAAGAAAAGGTTCAATCTTTGTTTTTCACCCAATGTGGAAGAAGCGCCTGCTGATGGCACGATTTATGAGTTTGTCAAATTCAGATCATTACTCGTTGTCTCGTTTGGCTGAATCGACACAGCCGTGATAATCCATAAATTAGCTACAAATGCTAATCCTTTAGAGCGCAAGTGGCAGGACTGATAAAGAGTTGTGAATTTAACAGAAACATACCCCAGTTATACAAACAGTATAATGATGGAAATGAAAGAGGCCCCAGGATAGAGCCTTGGGGAACACCACGGGACACACCAGCAGAAGACGGTGAATAAATTATATTAAAACAAGCAGCAAGACAAACAAGATTAGAATTTCTTTAGTCACTCACAGGACTCTTAATGCATTAGCTTTGTATCAAACCGATTCATACTTTCTTTTAATATCGTTTAATGTCCAAATTTCATCAGCCGAAATCCACTTACCTTGTTCCACTCTGAATAGATTGTCAGCCGTCAATAAAAGAAGAAGAAGAAGAAATCCACGACCCTTTCGTCTTTGTTTAGACCTGTTTGGAGGAGAAGAAAAAACATGTGCAATGAAACAGAGATCTGATGTAATTCCCATCATGAGCCAACATTACGAACAAATGAGTCTGTAAGGGAAACACTGACCTGTAGATGAACAGTTTTAGATGCAGGATTCGTATTAATATTAATGTTGGTTTCTCCACTAATAACAGAGGTTGAGACTAATATCGTCTTTAAATCCTCGTCTTAGTACGGCTGTGTGACGGTTATTACCGACCCGTTCCTGTAGCAGCACAGACGCACTCTCACATCAGACGTTTTCATGTGGCTCCTCTTTTTTTATTCTTTTCATTTCTGCTGGTTTCAAATCCATTTTCTGCTTTCAGCCGTCGTTCAAAGAGTCCAGAGGAGCATCATGTAGAGAGAGAGAGGAGGGACGAATTAGAGGGCGCATGTAGGGAAGAAGAGTGAGAGTGTGTGTGTGTGTGTGTGTGTGTGTGTGTGTGTGTGTGTTATTGTCAGGGGACACTTTAATGGCCTGCAGAACATACACAGGCTGTAATCTTCACACGCTGACAGTCTGAAAGCTTCAACAATCAAAAGCTCAGTACACACTCTGGGGGTCAGAGGTCACACACACGCACACACACAGTATAGACATCTTAAAATGCACACATGGACTACATACAACATCATATACACACATATACAGACACAGCAGGAGGTTCGATGTAGCAGTTCAACGGCTGCTAGAGCGTCGGCCTTAAAATCTCACACACACACACACACACACACACACACACACACACAGATAGATGGGGGCTGTGGGTTTTGACAGGCAATTACAGAGAGATGAAGTGAAGAGCAGTATTAGAGAGAAGAGGATGTGAGAGCTGCTCCCACCAGCAGCTGCTAACAGCCTGGTTTCTGATTAAATCACTTCATTTCACTGGACTCACCTCTCTGATCCATTCATTCACTCTTTGCAACAACATACAAAACAGCCACGACCATCGATATTTCACAGCAGTTTGAGAAACAAGGTTGTGGTTTGCTTTAAAATAAGTTCACTACTCACGAGTGTTAAATTGTGTATGCGGCTCAAAGGACAGCGTCCATGTGACGGAGGAGACACGGAATTTTGGTTTTAGGGAAATTTGATGAATGTTTTCTGTTTGTTTGCCTCACAGGTAGAAGGTCACTGGTTCAAACCCCAGTTTGGGCATAGTGGGCCTCTCTGTGTGGAGTCTGCATGTCCCCCCCTCGCATACGTGGGTTCCCTCCGGGTGCTCCGGCTTCCTCCCACAGTCCAAAGACATGCTCGTTAGGTGTTGGTGTGAGTGTGAAAGGTTGTCTGTCTCTGTGTGTCAGCCCTCTGATTGACTGGCGACCAGTCCAGGGTGTACACCGCCTCTCACCCAATGACAGCTGGGATAGGCTCCAGCCCCCCCCCCCCGCGACCCTGGGTGGATGGGTGGATGGGTGGATGGGTGGATGGATGGATGGATGGATGGATGGATGGGTGGATGGATGGATGGGTGGGTGGATGGGTGGGTGGATGGATGGATGGGTGGGTGGATGGATGGATGGATGGATGGGTGGGTGGGTGGGTGGATGGATGGATGGATGGGTGGGTGGGTGGGTGGATGGATGGATGGATGGATGGGTGGGTGGATGGATGGATGGATGGATGGATGGATGGGTGGGTGGATGGATGGATGGATGGATGGATGGATGGATGGATGGGTGGATGGATGGATGGATGGATGGATGGATGGATGGGTGGATGGATGGATGGATGGATGGATGGATGGACGGACGGACGGACGGACGGACGGACGGATGGGTGGATGGGTGGGTGGATGGATGGGTGGATGGATGGATGGATGGATGGATGGATGGATGGATGGATGGATGGATGGATGGATGGGTGGGTGGGTGGATGGATGGGTGGATGGATGGGTGGATGGATGGGTGGGTGGATGGATGGGTGGATGGATGGGTGGATGGATGGATGGATGGATGGATGCCTTTGAGCCACTATAAAAGCGTCAGCAGACGTCGTCTCTCCAGCTAAACTCTGACGGCTCAAGTTGCTGCTCAGACTGTAAACAAAGACGGGCTCAGGGAACAGGAAGACTTGGCCTGTAAACGCTTTGATGCTTATCACCAGAAGTGTCTGAATATAAATGTAAATATGGGTCATAACAAGCGTTTGCACAGAACTATACAGCATTCCTTTGTTGGAAGCAGCCTTGTTCATAGATATATAGACCCTCCAGCCTGTTTGGGCTCGCCAGTTGGACGACCCAGGGTTTGCAGAATTATCCGTATTAGCTTTCTGGTGGTGGCGTTGCTTCCAGCTTCCACTCTTTCACAGGAAGTAAGTTCCTTTGGCTGAGCCTGTGAGGTTTGGCGTATCACCGTGACCGAGCCACATTCACAGTGTGACACACAGAAGGAGCACGATGGGAGGAAAGGAAGAGAAGGAAGGACAGAAAGGAAGAGGGGATGATGTGAGGAAAGGTGAGGTTTAAAGCAGTGAGAGAGAGGATGGAGAAGAGGAGGGAGAACACACGGAGAGAAGCTCCTGTGTCCTTTCATCACCTCATTTCATCTCCTGATTTGTATTTCCATTAGAGGAAACAATTCCTGCATGTGTCAATCATCCGCAGCTTTTCTGCTGGACCTTTTCAATCAGACAGATAACATGAAGAGTTTCTCTCTCACACACCTGCACAGACGAATCATTCAGTTCACCTGTTCAGCTCCAAACAAACAAAATGCTTCCTGTTGATTTACTCAAGAATCAAATGAAAAGATAAAAAAAATCTATTTCCATTTCACGTCAGATGATGTCACTCACGCTGCTCTGTGTGTGTGTGTGTGTGTGTGTGTGTGTGTGTGTGTGTGTGTGTGTGTGTGTGTGTGTGTGTGTGTGTGTGTGTGTGTGTGTGTGTGTGTGTGTGTGTGTGTCTGCAGCGTTAACAATGTTGACATTTGGTGAATAAATAATTTCTTATGGATCAGATTAACCTTTTTTATAAACAGCATTAGAGGATGTATCTGATCGTGTCACACAGCTCCAGAAAAGAATCAGAGACTGCAGAAATGTGTTTGTGTTAAATTAACTTTTGTTTTATTGTAACATTTGCTGGTTAAGAAGCCAATGAAGAAGAGAAGCTGAATGATACAAAGAAAACAAGCTGAAACATCAGAATACAAATGTTTGAACTCAGAGTTCACAGGTCAATAACCTGGCCTTTAATCACAGCTCTCTGCATGCTCTCCTCAGTCTGTCTCAGAGCTGCTGGGTGACGTTAGGCCGCTCTCGGAGCAGCTCGGCTTTGTTCGATGTCTTGTGACCGTCCATCTTCCTCCTGATCACATTCAGGAGGTTTTAATGGTTCACGTCTGACTGGGCTGGTCGTGACATGAAGAGAGAGACGCTGATTTAAGGAACACTTGGAGTGCTCTCACAGAGCTGTGTAGTGTACCATCAGTGGTTTTCTTTCACAACATCCAGCTGTTCTTTGACTGTGTTGTGTTGTTAAATATGTTCATGCAGTCAGCTCTGATATCTCATTTAAATGACACCTCTATCAGCTCTCACTGAGCAACAAAACACGTTTACCTTTTCTCTCTTTGAGCGCACAAAAGAGAAAATAAACTCAGTGAAACGTAAAGACGTGCTGAATGTTGAGAAGTGAGACGGCTCCATTCAGCAGACAAATGAAACCCCTCTGTGAGCCCATAATGAGAGCGAGACAGCGAGTCGATGAGCTTTAAGCTGAAAGGAGTCAATCTTGTTAATGGTCCTCCTGATATCTACAGATCTGAGGGTCACAGAGAGGGGACGAGGAGGTGTAGTAAAAGAAGATATTTACTGATCTGTTTTGAAGAATCGGCGCCTCATTTCTCACATAAGAAGAAGCAGCGTGCAGCTCCTTGTGCTTCAGCAGCTCGCTCACCTCTGAGGAGATGAGCCGGTTAATTATCCTGCAGGACAGAAGCATGTTCTGCTGCCTGCTGCCGGTTTAACCCGAGGTTAACGAGCGTGTGATCAACAGGCCTGAGGAGAGAGAGGAGCAGAGTTTATGGTCGAGCAGAGAGCGTCTGCAGGAAGAAGACACTCTGTGTCAGGGCTCAGCTTCAAAAGGGCGATTCACACCAGCAGCGCTTTAATGAATGAACATCTCAGAACAAATATGCTTCAGTTAAACACGTCAGTAAAACTTAAAGGTTGTTTTAATGTCTGCCCTTGCAGACAGCAGAGACACCGTGGAGTTGTGATGCAGATATCTGACGCAGCAAACAAAAACAATTGTAAGAATCACAGGGGTCAGTTATCAGCTGATTGGCTCAAACACACCAGAGCTTTTTGTATTTATCTAACCCAACATGACCTTTGTAACTGCTGGGCATCAAACTGCTGAACTAACTTGATGCTTCCAGAAGCCATCAGACCAACAGAGACACCAACGAACCGAGTCACACAACAAGCAGCAACGGCCACGACACTCTCATGGCAGATTAATGTTCAATACAGGCCAGTTTAATGTCTCCACATACAGAGTATAGATAGTTTACAGACTGAGACTTACACAAGCAGCATTTTGAAGGTTATTGTCTCTTCTTAAAGTATGATGAGTGTAAGAAGCTCCTCCCACAGGAGCCCCATCGTACAGACCGTTTATCATCTCAGCTGATGGTGGAATTGTCCCTCAGTGTAATCCACACTATTTGTGCATGTACTTAATTTTCCTAAATGAGCCTCTACAAACAACACGTCCTCTCCTGCACGTTCTAATCGGACAACAAGGTTCTCAAAGTAAAGGTTGCAGTTTGGTTCGATTTTGGCAGCAAAACTGGATCATCAGCCCTGACGGCCAAACAGACTTTATACTGCATCACCACACTTCTGCCTTCTCCAGTAAAGGCCACTCGAGGTCACTGCCTGACTATTAAAGTAAATCTTCGTTTATAAAACAGTTTTTCACAATTGCTAAAACACTAATCCCCATTCTCTGAACCAAATGCTCAGTGGCCTAAACCCATTCGTCGAATCAACCACTCTTAAGGCAAAAACCTGAAACAAGTTCAGGTAGTTCAACATCATTTGCAAATCTCATCCAATCTTTATGCAAAGCTCTGAACACATTCTCACTCACTAAACACATTCTGCACTGTGATGCACATGGGCGGCAAAAGCTAAACACAACTACAACACAGCTGTCATGATTTACACACAACTGAAAACTATTCACACTCGTTTCTAAGGATGTGATGAAACCAACTGAGCAGAATATAAGCAGGCCAGTTCAGAGTGCACTGAATGTTGATACCAACAATGGATTAGAGGTGTTGGATGGAGAGGACGAGGAAGAGGACGAGGAAGAGGACGAGGAAGAGGATGAGGAAGAGCACGAGGAAGAGCACGAGGAAGAGGACGAGGAAGAGCACGAGGAAGAGGACGAGGAAGAGCACGATCAGGAACAACTGTTTCAGATGAAATTCGAGCAACTGTATCATCGATGTTCTTGTTCATGGGATGACAATGAGGGAAGCAGGACAAAGAGTACAGCCAAATCGAAGCCCATTCTCTGTGGCCACCATCATCAGGACATTCAGAGAGGAGAACAGGTCACTGACAGTTTGCTGTGGTTCATCACTTTGCTGATAGAAAGGGGACGGCAGACGCACTTTGTTTTTAGACAAATTCTCTCCTGCAGATCGGCAGGACGCCTTAACAGCTCAGAAGTGACAATGTCAGACTTACAGAGGTCAAACTAATCAATACCTTTGACCTTCTCATTATCTGTCACCCTGAATTTAACCTGGGGTACGTTAACGTGCCCTGAAGGTGGCTGTAGAGGAAAGGTCGTTTAAATCAAGTGTTCATCCTCTGGGGAGCTGGATGTGATCAGAACAAGTCTGATCAATCTGCACATCAGACGCTGCACGCTGTTATTAACTGAGGGCTTCAGAGCCACCGGCCAAAGGTCAACGCTCAGAAACTCTAACCTTCGTTCCATTAACAGACCCTCCTCTTTGGCTGTGCAGTGCATTGTGGGAGGACGGGTGTAAACACACGGCTCTGTTTGATCAGCTTGTGGTGGGGCTGGAGCGGTCGTGATCAGACCTCAACACGTGAAACAGTGAGCGTTAAGACGAGAAAGATCAGTCCATTAACCCTTTCATCCACATATTCTGTCTACAGTTTGTTCCTCTCGCTGCTGGTTGGGTTTGAATGGAGCTGCTGCCACCTTGTGTCTCAAAGGAAGTACTGCAAGCATCAGTATTAAAGGACTGTGCCACTGTTTTTAAAGGTTAAACAGCCGTCTTCAGGGCGGAGCTGTATTTTACCTCTGTAACTCAGCTGGGTCACAGGGTGAAAACTATAAACAGGATATGAACAAAGAAACAATCAAATCATAAGTACATCTTTCTTCCACTCCTGTAACCTCTGTTTCATTTAAATAACTGGATACTTTTTGCTTTTTTTAACTGTAATACTTAAATCAAGCACATGTCGGCTACGATCAGACGTGCATCTGGTTTTGAGCAGACATTTTGCATATCAGGGAAAAGAACAGGAACGAGTGTGGAGCAGCAAACTACATGATTTAATTTGACTTCTTCACCCTCCACAGATTTCCAGTCTTGGATAATCAGTTTCAGTCTGTCTTGAAGTTCAACGTGCATTTAAACGCCACACAGACATGCAGTGAAAGAGTGAAAAAAACTCCACACTAAAGTCTAATAAAAAATGTGTATCGAGGATCATTCTTACCTGATTTTATTAAATGAAATACAGCGTCTCTATATTGTAAACCAAGATTCTCTTTAACATGCAGTTATAGATTCTGGCCACTAGAGAGCAGCACAAAACAACAGAGCTGCTGACCCCTGCGGGTAGAGCAGCATGTGGGAAAAGAAGTTTGGACATAATCACAAACATCGTGATTTTTCACACTGCGGGTGTGTGTCCTCTGAGAGAGATGACCTCCTGATGTAGTGTGGAGTGTATTCACTTAAGGTTGCTTATTTTAGAAACCTGAGGAGGCGAGGAGAGGCAGAGAAACAGGGTCAAAGGTTATCTATCTGCAGCCAATTACAGACAAAACTCTCCTTCTCCACCTCTTCTTTTACGTCCCTTTTAATCTCGTTCTCAAGGTTGTTTCTCTTTTGCATTTTTCGACTAGTAGAGCAATCAAAATATTCCATAAACATTTTGTGTCTCATCTGGCCTTTGTAAGCCTCGGGATCCCCGAGGAGCATCCAGAAAACTTTCCGGGGAAAGAGGATGTCTCGACAAACTTACATAGAAAAAAGATGGATGTAAAAGATACAAGAGATCCTTCTCTCTTTCTGTCTCTCCTGCTCTCTCTTCCCATCCAGTCTCAGAAGATGTGTGCTCGCCGTGAGTCTGGTTCTGCCTGTTAAAGGAAGTTTTTCTTGCGCATGGTGGTCTCATGTTGGGTCTCTGTAAACAATATACCAAAGAGTGAAGAATGATTTGGTGCTACATAAAGAAGTGTGAACTGTTAAACTAATTCATTATTGAGACTTTTGTTTTTGTTAAACCTTAAACTGACTTTCTACATGACTTTGACGTCCCATGAAGGCAAACAGGAGCCATTTTTAGGTGTACATGAAACATGATGAGACACACTGTAAGTCCTCTGCATAGCTGCTGTACATTCAGTGTTCAGTGTTGAGTGTGATCTCGCTCTGCTGCTCCCACACACTCGCAGCTCTGCAGCCCACGCGCTGATCTCAGGTCAGAGGTCACGCTGCATTAGCAAACAGTACAGAAGTGATCAACCAACACGGCTGTACGTGGAGGGCAGCGTGGACGCCTCGGCCTCCACACACACGCACACACACACATGATCACATGTATAGCTGTACAGAAAGACCACAGCAGCTACACAGTTTTAAAGTTCTTTAAAGCAACATGTTGTTTTTCTCTCCCTAACAGAACCACATGCTTCAGTCCTGCGGAGCATTTGAATGATAATAAAGGTGAAATTAGCCAATCAAGTCTCAGTGATGGTCATGGTTCTAACATCTCAAACTATAAACGTAGGTTCTGCAGTTATTAGCGTCAACGAACTGTTAAGGACTGTAAAAGTGAACGTCACCTACTGGTTCCTGGACGACCCCTTCAAAGGCCTCAAGTCTGCCATGTTCGCCGTAGCCATCTTTCCACTGACAGGCTCAGATTGTTATTCTAAGTGTGTGACAACATCACAGAAAGGATCCCTACAGAGACAGACCTTTTTGTTACAGAGGAAGATGATTGTTTTTAACCAGCTGCTACGTCTCTCTCTTCAAAGCCACCAGACTCCATTGAAAAAACAGCAATTTTACTTTACAGAACTTGAGAGTTACTGCTCTACTGCTGCCTCGATAAGAACATTTTTCTGTTATTGTGTGATACAGATATAATGTGTTGGATCAGAATTAACACCAAGCAGCAACTGTGGCCTTCTGCAAGTTAAACAACAGTTTTTGTCAATGGAGTAGCTTGAGATAAAAAGGTGTCTATCTCTGTAGGGCTCCTCTCTGTAATGTTGTCAGACACAGAATAACAATCTTTTGCCTCAGTGGCAAAAACAAGAACTTTTAGTCGACGTAGTGACCATGGATGAGAGTGTGGAGCTGGAGCCGAGTGAGGGGTTAGCAAAGACTAGCATCAGCTAACACAAGCGTTAGCCTGGTTAGAAAGCTCCTTCCATTACTCACAGTAACTGTGATAGCAATTGGGATGCTAATTTTAGCTACAGATAATGAAGGTTAAACATTTTGTGTTTGGAAAAAAATATACAGAGTGCTGTTAGGTTGTTCAAGAAAAAGAAACCAATGATTTGATGTAAACATAAAGGATATAATATTACTGCACAGAGGATTCAAACATCTGCTCTGAGCTCTGAATCATCTCTCTATTTAAAAACTTTAGTTTTATTGAACTACACAAGTTTCCATTATGACAGTGATGGAAATAGAGTCAAAGAAGTGGGAGTTGTTCTCTTTTAAACTGCACTCACTCTGCTCATATAGCTACACACATAACGCACACTATCACATGACCGCCGCCCACACATGAACACGGAGCTTATTGTACAGAGACATACATCTCTACACACACGCACACACACACACACACACACACACACACACACACACACACACACACACACACACACACACACACACACACACACACACACACACACACACACACACACCAAACTAGTAGGAGGTTTAATCATCACTGCGGTGCTCTTTTTCTGTGTGTCCCTGCAGACAAACACACATGCATTGTAACATACAAACACCGACACACACACATACAAACACACACACAACAATATATAACTCACGGCATCACACACACACACACACACACACACACACACACACACACACACCTTGTGCTCCCACTAATCGCTTACACTAATTACACTTCTCTGAACTCTGCTGTTATAAATACATGCAGAGGCGGACAGAGAGCGGCCCCCTGATTCTGAGGGCTGAAACTGATATTATAATTATAGTGAAGCTCACAGTAATCTGATATAATGTTCAGTGTGTTAAAGGATAGTCCAATTGTTTTTAAACCTGTTTTTACATTTTTTCAGGTTTAAATAACTAACAGGTACAAACGTTTTAGCCTGCAGACACAGAGCAGGCTTAAATAGCGGCAAAATAATCCAAGAACGTCCACGAAAAGTTCTTGTTGTTTCCACTGACAGGCTCAGATTGTTATTCTCAGTGTGTGACAACATGACAGAAAGGATCCCTACAGAGATAGACCTTTTTGTTACAGAGGAAGATGATTGTTTTAACCACACACAGACGTTACATCGCTCTCTGCAAAACACACCAGACTCCATTGAAAAAACAGTCATTTTACCTCGCAGAACACAGGAGCTGCTGGTCTACCTCAGCCCTTTGATGGAGTTGTTTGTTTGAGCATTGTGTTGAATCCAAACTAACAGTTTGAAACATTAAAGTCAAATAATCACACAATAAATGAACTGATCGTAGCGGCAGAAGACCACCAATCACCAATTTCTGTGAGCTTAAATCACTGTTTTTGTGAATGGAGTCTGGTGTGTCTGCAGAGAGCGATGTAACGTCTGTGTGTGGTTAAAACAATCATCTTCCTCTGTAACAAAAAGGTCTATCTCTGTAGGGATCCTTTC
Source organism: Semicossyphus pulcher (assembly GCF_022749685.1). Lineage (NCBI taxonomy): Eukaryota > Metazoa > Chordata > Actinopteri > Labriformes > Labridae > Semicossyphus > Semicossyphus pulcher. The sequence continues at coordinate 30,941,718 of NW_027211637.1, forward strand.
TGTCATGTTGTCACACACTTAGAATAACAATCTGAGCCTGTCAGTGGAAACAACAAGAACTTTGAGTGGACGACCTTTGACCCATCAAGGATTACGTTGCAGCCATTACAGCCTGTTTCACTGCTGCAGGATGAAGAAAACTACTGGAAAAATTTCAAATCTATTTTGTAACTGTCAATCAATTAGACCCCAAAATAAAGGTCAATACGTCCAGGTACTTATCTGTAGGGATTTTAAGTTTATACATTATTACATATGAAACCTTGAATAATAAGATGCTAACTTTAATCCTTGCTGGCTCGAGCTTTGTGGCACCAGCCGGCCTGATTCAGTATGTACTCCACAGTACCAGGTGTGTGCTGACCCAGAGGACAAACTATAAATGCACTGCAGCTCCGCAGGATGCAGAGTTTACTGTTCAAAGGCTGATTTAATTTCTCTTCTTTGTTTTCTATTTTCCAGCTGCTGCCTGCTGATGTTTTATTGTATTGATTTCTGTTCAGAAAAATTCCTCTAATCAGTTCGTTCAGAGAGAGTGGGAGGGAGTTACCGAACAGAAGAGGAGGAGGAGGAGGGATATGAAAAGAAAAGATCCAAAGATAGAAACAAGAAAAGTTAAATTACTGTACAATGCATTCACTGCAAAATCACTGCGCTTTGGGTCTACAGTTAAAGTTATATGTGTAGTAAAATAAACCAAAGTAAAAACAAATAACTTTGGCTGTTTAAGAGTCCAGCATCTTGTTTGAATTGGCTCGCAATGAATCTCGGGCGGCCTCGAAGGATGCACACGATGGTTCCTTCATGCAGGGTAAGGGAGGACGCATCTGAAGGAGCCTTTGAAATGGAACCGCCTTCGATGCACAACTGTGACGCAATCGGCCTTTCAATGCGTCCTTCAAAGGACACGGCCCCTGAATTGGGACATGGCTATTGTTTTACCGTTAAAAATGATAATTTGCAGTAAACTTTAATGAAACTTAGGAAGGAGAAAACATCCACCCATCCTCCGGCCCGGATGGTCCGAACTGAGCCCCAAACATGATCAATCTGCAGCTTCTGCCAAAGTAACTTAATCCACGTGCCAGCAGGAGTTTTTTATTTTGACTGAGGTTTAAAAAATTCTTTGCTTATCTTTTTTATGTTCACAAGAAAAAGAAGACAAATAAAACGCTGTAAAGATTCAGGACAGGGCTGTAGCTTCATTAACCTCTGCTCTAAAAAAAGTAGGCATCCTATAAATAAAGAATTGCATCATCCGGTCATAACATGAAACATCAAATATATTACAGAGCCTGCTGTGCTCAAATCTGATGTTTTTCCTCTCAGTCAAATGTTGTCGACAGGAAACAAAGGATGCATTCACAACAGCAGCTTCTTTAACGTGTTCACACCTGTTCAACTTTCCATCAGATTGAAATGTCACGTCTGAACAGGTGTTTCCGTGTGGTTCAGTGAGCATCTGATGTGCGAACTGGTGTACTCTCACTCTTCTTTTTATTGGCTCCAAAATGGCGGCTGGAGGGATTCTGGTTTCCTGCTGTGACATCATCTCTATGCGCCGATCCTTTTGAAGACGTCACAGAAGAAACTAGAGCAGCCGGTCTCCTTCTGACACAAAATCCCCTTCATCCTCTCCCCCTCATGTCTCTCCCTTTCTTCTTCTAGCTCCATCGTCTTACCTCCTCTCTTCTCCTCCTCTGTCATCTTCCACCCTCCCCCATTTTCTAATCTCTTGTTCTTTTTTCTGTCCTCCTTCTCGTCTCAATGTGTATCAGCTGTTAGCAACCTGAATTCATAGAGATGGGAAGAGGCTGAAACAAAAAGAGGCGAGAGGACGTGAAGCAGAAAACTAGAGAGGAGAAACACCAGCATGAGGAGGATGATGAGGAGAAGCTTGTGGGGAGGGGAGGGGAGGATATGGAAGAAAAGGGGAGGCCAAAAAGGTGGAGAGAGAAACAGCAGGTGGAGAAAAATGAGGAGAAGATGGAGGGAAGCATAAGCTGAGAAAAGGGAAGGAGGGGAGAGAAAAGGAGTGAGAGGAGAAGGAAAGGTGATGCAGGGAGAAGAGGAGGTGTGGAAGGGGGAAGTTGAGGAGGAGAAGGAAGAGAAGGAGGAAAAAGAGGAGGAGGAGGCGTGCTGCAGGTGCAGCAACAGAAGTGCATGCAGGATGCTGATTAACAGCCATCCAAGAGTAGATTAAAGCAGTGAGCTCTCACTCTGCTGCTGTTTTCAGCCTCCTCTCAAAGCTATGCGTGATGGCAAAACCCTCAGCCATCCACAGAGACTTCACAGAGAACCAAAGAGATGTGGAAACAAACAAACTATAAATAAAATAACTACACAACTAGCCTATTAGAGGACGGCTTCTCAACTGCATTCTGTAGCTACATCTTTTTTCCCCATGAGCCCAATCCTATGTTCCCAGGGTCCTGTGTTCCAAGGTCTAGCTGCAGCCATTGTGGAGATATCAAAGTGTAAATGAACAGAAAACTGTCCTGCCCACACATCTGCGGGCGATTTGAAGCTATTAACAATCACTTGTAGTTTCTAACCACTAGCTGCTTCTTGTCTTGGTGCTAGCCCAACAGTTAACAACACACTCCTTTGATTTATATCAACTTAAAGTGATGCATCATTTAAGGAGTAGCAGTTTTGATTGACAGGTGGGCACTGCTAGCTTGCTACGTCAGCTAAATTGACCTGAATTTATACATGAGTTTAGCACGTAAACTAGCTACTTACTCTTACCCAGCTTATTGATTAGCGTTGGGCACTCACCTTACAGAAACTTTGAAAACTTGTTTCTTAACTACCTTCTCGTACAAACGTGGTCACTTCCGGCTCCAAAAACCAAGATGTCTAAGGCAAAAAATGTAACCACACTAATCTTTGAGGGGCAAAACAAGTCACAGAGCTGTCTCTGCATTGAGCAAACAGTGATTCATTTATACTTACGTTTTCAGCTGACTGTTGGAGAGTGTTGGCGTATTCCGGTAAAATGCGGTTTAACAGCTGACGGTTCGGAAAACAAGCAGTTTGTAACACTGACGGAGTGATCTATCCTGTCGAAAATAGAGGATCTTCGGAGCCGTCTGCGGCCACAGATCCCAGCAGCTTCCTGATGACAGAGCCTGTGTGTGATGGGATTATTTTTACTTCACAGCAGAGGACGGAGGACAAACCCGAACCACAGGTGAGTTATTATCGAACCTCTGCGTTAACCAGCCTCGTGTTTCTGCGTGACAACAGCTCAGTGTGTGTGTGTGACGGCCGCTCACACCGTGTGTTCGTGTGTGTGTGTGTGTGTGTGTGTGTGTGTGTGTGTGTGTGTGTGTGTGTGTGTGTGTTCTGCTCTGGATGGATGTCCGTAGACAGCAGCAGAAAAGACCAACTTCAGCCCTCAAGTGGTTTTAATTTACAAGCTTTCTTAGACGCATTTCTGCGCGATAGTGGTGCATGTTGAAGTGCTCGTGCTCCATCGTTAATTAGCGCGGACGGTTAATTGGTTTTCGTGTCACATAGCTAACGCTGGAGGAGCGCGGACAGACTGAGACCAAAGCCTCATGATGTTGTTCCTAAAGGTGATTATTTAACGCTCCATCTCTGACCATCAGCAGCGGGATTAGTGACGATTACAGGTATTGATCTTAAATATTACAGCAGGGTTTGATAGCTATATGTAGGCCTGGTGCAGCCTCTGTGCTGTTATTACCAGTGCATGGTGTATTTGAATTGTCTAAATGTGAGCCTTCATCTGCTTATGCTAACAGTATGTGGTCTACCGTAATGTAGCATACAGTATAATTAATTAAATGGCATTAATTCAGCCTCTATACAGCACGTTTAAGCTAAAGCCTGTTTTTCTGTCGCCCCTCTGCACAGCCTCTTTACGCTGTGCCACGACTAACATGATATCCTTTGATCATAGATGATCAAAACAAATCATTTAAGAGTGTTTTTATCCTCAGTAACACTTTTATATTCATACTGTAGCCTATAATGAGTGGCTGTAGAAGTACAGGCATCTTTAATTTCATTAAAAGTATCACAGTAAAGTAAAATACCTGTGTAAGGTTAGACTGAAGTAAAACTCAACAGTAGAAGCATCAAACTCGATAAGCAAAATCATTCAGCAATAACATTATAATCCAGCAGGGTTGATTGTAAGAGGCTACATGATGGTGATGCATTCATGTACATCACTATGTTGGTGCTGGTAAAGGTGGACATACTGCTTGGCTGTGAGTGTGTAGTTTAATCTGTGATAGCACATTAACCTTTGTTTTATATGAAGTGTACATCATCTGAATCTGCAGAGTGACTGAAGCTGTTAAAAAAATGTAGCAAAAGTAAAAAGTAGTTTTTGAGGCGTTTTGTTTTATTAAAGTAAATGTTCAGCTTGTTACTGTTGGAGCTCATGTTTATATGTGAAGAGCCGTAATGTGCCTTTAATTAATATCACTACATTATTTCTGCAGATACAGGGCTCTTTATTAAAGCTAACAAAATCTGTAGTTTGATGACTACTCTTGTAGCAAGGGATCATGGGAGTTGTTGTCTTCAAGTCTTATAAGCTGTTATAAGTAAAAGTCTTACTTTCAAAGTTCGCATGAGTATTTTTAGCATTAAAAAGAATTAATTTCATCCTCTTGGATTAAAGTCACAGATCTGAATATCGTCCCACATGAAACTCAGCACATTATATGACATATTTGTTCCTCCAGGATCTCTTTATAATAACAGATGTTATATTTAGATTTTAATAACAGTTTGTTCGAGTTACGTGTTGTCTCTCTGTCGTGATTTCATGATTAAAAGGGGACATCGGGCCTCTGAGGACGTAGTTTACAGGTAGCAGCTCCATCTCTTTAATATTAATAACACCTTTTTCATGCAGCCTCCACCTGTCTGAATATCCACCAGCTTTTTCTTAAAAATCCAATATTGTTTCTATTCTCATCTAATAACTACAGTTTGTGAAAGTTTGTCTGCCTTATATCTCCTTTAGCCTTTAATAAGTCACGCTGAATGAATCTAACCATCTCGTTAATATGAAGCGCTTGTACATGAGTTTCAGGAAAGTTCAATGACTGTAGTGTCAGGGCGCATTCACACCTGAAGTCTGTTTGTTTGAATCAAAGACCAAATTGTTCCAAAGTTATATTTTGCCTCGAGTTTGGTTTGTGTTCACACGGCAGCTTTTACCAGCCAACCTAAAGTTTTGATGCGCCGGGAAACTGCTCTCTGATTGGTCAGAATTTCCATGTGGTAAAACTCCCTGAAGTAAACAAAGCAATAGAGCACAATGATCAATCACACTCAACATGATGGCGGGGTTTTTTACTTTTAACCGACACTGTTCCACAGATCGATCAGTTCCATCTCCTTTAGTTTTTCACCGCACACTTTGAACACCTCCGTGTTCTCGTGCGTTTCAACAAGCATTTGTTTGGTCGCCCATATTTCTGTTTCCTCATCGCTCCCGCGTCTGTCCTCTGCTCATCTCTCTGCGTGTCTCTGGGAATGTCAGCACCCATAAACTACAACACACAGTTTTATAGTTTGTTTCCTGTATTTGGTCCTGCTTTAAGTCCGTTTACGTTCTCACCAGAATCAAACTGGACCGTGGTTCGTTTGGAAACGGACCGAGACCCGTCTTTTGTAGGTCTGTTTGGTCTGCACCAGAGTTTGATTCTGGCGTTCACACCGACCACAACGCTCCACGGTTCAATCGGACTAAACAAGGCAGGTGTGAACCCGCCCTTAGTGTTAGTTACGTCTCCTCTCGCTGTTCCTCCTCTACTCTGCTACTCGGGAACAGAACGCTGCCGGAGCCCCATTTGTCAAGAGAGCTGTCAATCATGTGGCCACACCCCCTTTTTATAGCATCAAATAACTAATTAAAAGTAAACTTGTCAGAAAAACGAACACTTGGACATAAATCAGCATGATAAGAACTAACTATAATGACAGAAACCATGTTTGAGAAAAATGTATTTGACGTGTATTTTGATTTTATAGTTTGACTCATGTCCCATCTGTTAACATGGAGGAGGCGGGCTTTATGAGCTATACTGCAGCCAGTCAGCAGGGGGCGACAGAGAGGGTTTGGCCTCACTTTTAGGGAGCTGTCATGTCGGCCAGTCTGTGGTTGTGGATGTCACTTGTGTACAAGTTCGGTTGGGATTCCTTGTACAGTTTCTGTTTCGACCTGTCGCTGAGAGCCTTTAGTCTTCACTCTGTCTGCAGCGTTTCACCTTTAATGTTTATTTGAATAGTTTCCTCGACTGAAGCTTGTTTTGTTCCGTTCTTCCGTGCTGAACAGGATTTTTATATTTCGGTATGCATGGACTGCAGCCTCGTGACTTGTGACAATTCGACTGCACTCTCTGAGCTGTTCCTCGTATGTTTAAGACAGCAGCAGTGTGTACAGCCTCACACATCCTCAGTAACGTGTGTGATGTTTGTGTAAACCAGCAGCGATGGGATTTCTACGTTTGTCGCTGCGTGACGGTGCGCGTTTCTTCTCACACACTCTTCCTCCCTCCTTCCTCCCTCTTCCTTCTTCACTCCTCTGATTCCACCTCCTCCATCCATCCATCCATCTATCCAGGCAGCCTGTCTGGACTCAACACCTCCTCCCTCCTTCCCTCCCTCCCTCCCTCCCTCCCTCCTTCCTTCCTCCTTCTACGGCAGAATAGCGGAGGAGAAAAAACTAATGTTTCACCAGCGATAATAACCGAAGCAGCGTCCGTTCACACGCACGTACAGAGAGAGAGGGGATCATCAGCGCTGCAGCAGAGGATCGCTCGGCTGTCAGACGCGGAGGAATGATAATTAGAAAGAGATTGACTCGGCAACAAGAAGAAAAAGAGGAAGAAAAAGGAGGAGGAGAAGAGGAGCTGGGCCTGCAGCAGCAGCAGCAGCAGCAGAGAGGCGAGTGGAGGAATACATGAAGAGAGAGAGCGAGAAGGAGGGATGAATTGATCAGAATCTGATCAAGAAGAAGAAGAGGAGAGGAAAACCGCGGAGCAGCAGCAGCACTTGTGCGTCTTTTTTATCGGAGGGAGATGATGATGGTGACAGCAGCAGCGGAGGAGGAGATAGAGGGATGAGCAGGGATCAATAATCCTCCCTCCTCCTCCTCCTTCCTCCTCCTCCACCTTCATCCTTCCATCACCTCTGCAGGAGCCGCTGAAACCTGTGAGACTCCGCTGCCTGCTTTTTATTCCCGTCGCTTTTTCTGGATGCTGCATCGTGTGTGTGTGTGTGTGTGTTCTGTGTGTGTGTGTGTGTGTGTGTGTGTGTGTGTGTGTGTGTGTGTGTGTGTGTGTGTGTGAGCATGTCATGTATGTGTAACTGTTGCCTATATAGGCCACGAGGACTGGTGGTGTGTGTGTGTGTGCGTGTGTGTGTGTGTGTGTGTCTGTGTGTGTGCATTTTCAGCCTATGTGAACTATTTAGTACGAGATACATGCATACTGAATGTTTGTGCGTGGTGTGTTTCGTGTGTGCGCGTGTGCATGTACGTGCTGTGTGTGTAAAATATGTGTGGGCTGTATGATTGTGCGTGTGTGTGTGTGTGTGTGTGTGTGTGTGTTGCAGATAACTTGACTGTAACATTTGTTCATTAAAATAGTCCTGAAACTGAAAGAATGCAATCAGAATACAAAGAGAAACAGCAGTTCAATCCGCCTACACTCTGTGCATGAAAAGAACACTCTGAACTGGCTCACAGGCTCCACAACAACCCACAACGGGACTACAACTAACAATTATTTTCATCACCAATTAATCTGCCAGTTATTTCCTTGTTTAACAGTGAACGCCGCTCGTCATAGAGACAAAGATGGAGGATGTACAGCAGATCTGTTTGAAATGATGTCGTACAGTTAATGGCTTATTTCCCTTTGAACAAGCACATATTTAATAGACTTGTCATACAGATTGCAAATGACCCCGTGTGGCAGTATGATGGATATTGAATGAGTGACTATGCATACAAACACATGCAAACACCACACATCTTTGTTTTTAAGGTAACGTGGTGAAAGGGCCGCGAATAAATAGTTGAAGAATGTTGATGTGAAGAATCTTCGTTGCCATCGTTCAAAACAACAACGTGAACTCATCGAGGAGCTGCACCTTGTCAGTCGGTCAGTTAGACCTGTCTGTCGTGCCCGGCTCCCATTAGCATCATCTGATGATGAGTTAGCTTCTTATTAATCTCTATAAACAGACACCTGCAGCTAGTTCAGCTAACAATCTGCTCTAGATCAAACATCCACCTTAGATAAATTCCCTTGATGCTGTGTCGCAAAGCCGTTTAGCGTTTAGATTTCCTGACTTCCCTGAATGCATCATAAACGATGGCTCCGCCCTCCGTCTCATGTTACAGTAGTGTTCTTCTCCTCCTGAGGACAGACCTGACAAAGCTTCATGTTGTTCCTAATCTGCATCATGATGTTGTTCTTTCAGCAAACTGAAGAGCCGTTAATTAAAGTCGATCACAAGAATCTGTTTCTGTTTGGGCTTCATCCCGCTGCAGTAAGCCAGAGTGCAGCCTCTGTGTAACTTCCTGTTTACAGTGAGACTGAGACTCAGCACAGACAGATGAACGGGCGCTCCTCCGGGGGATGGGACGAACCGAGAGATGACAGCGTTTATTTAGCAGACACATCTGGAGGGAGAATTTACCTTTGATCTGAACACACAGTCGCTGCTCGAGCTCGAATGCAGCGCATGGAAAAGGACGTGTTAGCTGGAAGTTGTTCATCGCTAAACGCTGGCTGAACTGGAATGCTCGAAATGTTTGCCGTTGCTCCCAGAGGACACATCGTTGTCAGACTATATCCGAGATTGCTGCTTTAGCGGTTAGCATTGTCATCAGCAGGACGCTCGGTTGTCTTGTAAAACTAATATTTTTAAGGCTAATTATTAAATAATACTATTGATTATCACAGGTTTGTATTCCTCTGTAATGTAGCAGAGTTTTAACAATGTTACTTGTTGGGACTCCAACCATTTTCTTTTGCCCCAAAAATACATATTAAGATAATTAAATAAAATATAATCTTCAGTCAATTAGGCGACAAATGGCTTAAACTATTGACACATCCAGCAGCTGATTACTATTTTCTTTTTCAAGAAGATTGATTCAGATGTGCTGAATATAAAATATATTTTTTTATTTGGTCAGATTTAGTTTAATAATGATGACTGAAGGCAGTGAAATGTCCACAGAGAGAAAAAAACGGAATCAAATGTCGATCAGTCTGAGGAGACAAGAGCTCAGTCACTAACAACACGCACACACACACACACACACACACACATGGCTGCGTATACAGTGTGTCTGCCACTGACGATTCAAGCATGAACCTGCAATCTGCAGCGAGCCTGCACACACAGAGAGGAAGGTAGAGAGAGCCTGGCAGAGAGAGAGAGAGAGAGAGAGAGAGAGGCAGAGAGGGATGGTGGTCAGTTAGTGACTCATGAATAATTGAATGTGCTTAATGGGAAGAGATATAAAAGCTGAAACTGTTTGGCCACGTTGCAATAGAGACCAGAGGGCCAGCCATTACCTGTGTGTGTCTGTGAGTGAGTGAGGGTGTGTGTGTGTGCGTGTGTGTGTGTGTGTGTGTGTGTGTGTGTGTGTGTGTGTGTGTGTGTGTGTGTGTGTGTGTGTGTGTGTGTTCACTACCAACAACTTTGCACATCAGTGACTCCAAGTGGCAATTATGGATTAGAACAGAAAGATGTCTTGAAATGACGTCTGCGGGACCTCGAGCCGAGTCCAGTTTGTGCTTTAAAGTGTTTTTGACTTTTAGTAACCACGATAGCTTCGGTTAAGGAGTTTGACGTGTAACACTGGCAGGTGTACAGCTGGAAATCCTTATTGATTTATAAAAGCTGTTGAAGCTAGCCTGATAGCATTAGCTTGGTAAGTTGGAAGATAACTCTTTACACCTGAATCATTTAAAAAAAGACACATTAAAGCTCCTGTGAGGAGTTTTTATCTGGTTATGAAACAGGCTGAAAATATTCCTGATGCCTCTGAGCTACAAACAGACCACCAGGAAGAACATTAATTATTCTATATATTTATTTTTAACGTGTTTAAGTGATGTGACCGGGGCAGTGTCAGGCCAGCAGATTAACAGCACGCTGCGGAAACATAAAGATTCACAGTGAGTGACGTTTGGCTCTTCAAAGAAAGCAGGAGGAGATTTACGACTTACGCGCGAACAGGACGAGATCAGCAGAGAGAGGAGACGCTTTGTCCACAGGGGGCGCCAACCACACACAGCGCTCAGGAGCTGTGAGGACGAGAGCTATACGGCCCAGGCAAAACGTCAGCGGTGTTACCAGTTTGGTAAAACAATAATGGAACAAAGAAACAGCGTTGTTGTTGTGTTGCGAGGTAGCCAGTTATCTGACCCAGGTACGTTAGTAGCTTTTGAAGTGTTGCTGGGCTAATAGTGAAAGAAGGATGAGGAGGTGCCGTGTGTTTGACAGCTCAGCTTTACGCACATTTACATCTTGTCCTCGCACTAGCTTAACTGAAGTTTAGGTGTCTCCAGTAACGCAACAAAAACAGGGTTGCCAACCCCTCTGGTTATGTTAACATGTACTCCAATAACTTGGACTAACCTGGTCAATGGAGACAGCATTAACTCGCAACTGTAGGAACCTAAACCTACTTCCCCAGAACTCCTTATCAGCCACCAGAGTGGACACCACCCTCATTAAAACACACACAGCCAAAGCTGTCACCCAGCATTACAGTATCACAAATAACTAAAAGGACATCTGTGTTGAAAGCTAAAGCCAGCAGACCTGCTCTGCCTGGTTATCATTGCTAAGCTGTGATTGGACAATCACTGATCGAGGACGAGTTTCAGTGAACGGTGAATTAAGAAATCCCATTGTAGCTTTTGCAGGGCTTTACCTGAGACGTCACAGAGGATGTGTCTGTGATACAGTCCACAGGCTGTTTAATGATGTGTGACATGAGCTCTGGAAATGGCAAGCTGTGGCCTGAATGTGGCAACCAAGAGCAGGAAGTGATAGCAACAATTACAACAGCAAAAAAGACCGAAAGAAAAGGAGGTCACATTACTGAATCACACTGTTATTGAGGCTGATTTTGAAATGTTTCGTCTTTGAATATTGTATTAATTGGAATTAATTTGCATTGATTTGGAAAAGTGTTGAAACTGACAAAAAGAGGAAATGGAAAGAAAGAACAAGAGAAACAGAAGGACTAAGACGGAGTGAGGGTGGTGATAGAGAGTAGGAGGACAGGCTGATGGTGTGTGATGATTTTTCTTGTCTCTGATGGCTTAGACAGAGCATGTCATTGGTATTTATGGGCTGAGAGACCTCACACTCCTAGCAACCAGTGAGAAAGAGAGAGAGAGAGACAGAGACAGAAATGAAAGGGATGGAGATGAAAAAGGAACAGCTACATGGAACTACATAAGGAAGAGAAGAACGCACGGAGGAGCAGAAGAGAAAACAAAGATCATGAAGACAGCAGAGAGGATAAAAAAAACAGTAAACGATAAAAGAGAAGAAACAGGCAGTGAGGAAAACTGGAAGTTCATTTTAGTTTAGTTTAGTTTAGTTTTTTAAACCCTGTTTTAACTTATTTTGGGACTAATAAAAAAGTTTTGTAATCCAGTAGATCCAGGGGCGGGTCCAGAGAATTTTTTGGTGGGGGGCACAGGGGGTAACAACAATTAATCTGGGGGGGCCGCCCAAAAGTAACAAAAATGAGGGCTGCCACTGATCGCCCACTACAATATTTATATTGTACAGTTACAAACTGTTTATGTTTTCATCTTGCTTTTCTTGGTCACATTAAATCTGCTGGGTGTACTCTTACCAAGTGGTAACACACAGAACACTAGGATGTTTGCTGTACAGAGTTGGTCAGAAGTTAGTGCTTCTATATGCATACATGAAGATTCTGGAATTTTTAAATGAGGAAGGAGAATTAAGTTCATTTTTAAAGATGTTTAACATTTTATTTAACATTTGAAAAGTTGAGTTGGATCATTAAGCAGTGACAACTCCAAAGTAACATTTAGATTGTCAAGCTTTACCTTTTTAAATATATTAAGGGACAACTGCATTTCAGCAGGCAAGTAATACAAAAGAGTAATTCACATGTTGCTTGTGATAGGTTAATAGCATTTTTAATAAATACTCTACCTTGGGGACCTTTCGGTGTAGCAAAAGTAGGGTGAACTGGGAGGTTCCTGTTGCTGCTGGAGCTGCTGCAGCAGCTGTCATCTGATTCAGCATGGTCATCACCAGGGTCAGTCCTCTCCCTTTGTGCATCTGAAAGTACTGATTGACACAGTCAACACTTCATTAATTCTATTTTGAATTGAATATACATGATTTAATTCTATTTTTAATAAAGTGTACATGATTATTTTTTAAAATAATATATAGCATGAATTGCAGATATTTAACAAATACACAATTTCAAGTGCATAGTGCCAGTTTTATACTGTGTTTAAAAGGAGGTATTTAAATTCCTTTATTCACTGAATAACTGTAAAATCGTGCAGAACACCACATTACACATTTTAAAGCATTTCCCTAATATCTGCATTTTCACCTGGAGGTCCATGAGTGCTGGTCTGACCCTGGAAATTTTGGCCTGTGACAGCTTCCTGGCTGCATTCGGCTTGACTCTGTCTCTGACACTGCTGGTCACCTGCACTCTCCCTAATTTTCTTAGTAAAGAAATTGGAGATCTCTCCCTGCCTCCGTTTCATACTGTAGTATACATTGAAAACGTGTCCATAAACACAATGAAAAGCAACATGTTATTTGTACTGTAACAACATCACAGTGGCAACAATGATATGATACTCTGTTGCAGGGCTCCGGACTCTTTGACCACCATCACTGTCACCGTGCTACTGTTGTTGATTTCGCGGGTCTATTGTCAGTCTCGTGCAATAGTCTGTGTATGAGTCTAGTGCTGCAAGAAGTTTCGCGCCGTTTATGTAGTGACAGTGATATGTGCATTTTCAGTGCAAAAAAAACAATTTTCGTCCCAACTGCGTTCCAGGGGCTATTAATTATCGTCTCAAATACATATTTTTACGACGACGGGACTGTGTTAGTCTGGAGCCCTGCTCTGTTGTTGACTGTTAATTCAAGTTGCAAAACGTGAAACACACGACAGATGCTATTGCTAACATTACTGAAATAGTGGAGAGATGTTTAAGTTTATCTAGATGGAGAGCTAACTAAACTTTAGTTTAGTTAGCCCTTAGTTTAGTTAGTTACTAAAACACACCTGCAGTGTTGTTTAATAACAGTTTCCCATGCAAATTGAACCAAATTAGTTGGCAAAACATTGTTAAAGAACCTGTAGTGTTCTGTTCTTACCTTAACTCGGTGCACCTAGGAGCATCACGTCGCAAAAAAGTCCGTGACTGGTGAAGTTACACGACGAGTTCGTTAGCGGAGCCACTTCCTTTGTTTCTTTTTCCAAAATAAAAGCCTTCATGAGTTCTTAACACAGTCTAGTCACACAAGGTTTCAGCTTTGCTTCCGTTTTAACATGCAGCGTCGGTAAAGAGCTTTACACAATGATTGACATTACCACGAGTCAATGACCATTGGGGGGGCACACGGGGTGGCCAATCAGATTGCAGGGGGGGCGGGTGCCCCCCCGTGCCACCATGGAAGCCCCGCCTCTGAGTAGATCGTTTCAGTCAGCAGCCCCAAAGCTGGCTGTAATGGCTTCAGTGTAGTCTCTCAGGGCAAATGTGTCTGAGCAAAGTCCGCCACTAAGGGGGCCTTCACATCAGGGGCCCGGGCCCGGATCCGAGTCCACTTGACCCCAAAGTCCGGTTCGTTTGATAAGTGTGAACACTGTGTACTGTACTCGGGCACAGTTCGTTGATCCGGTCCACTTAAAAAGGTGGTCTCGAGTACGGTTCATGTGTACTCGGGTACGGTACGCATCAGGTGTGAAAGCTTACCGTACCAAACCACGGAAGTGGACTGCTTTTTATAATGTTTCTGCGTATGCGTGCAGCACAGCCGATCTCATCCTCTGAGCTGCACGGCCACGGCTGATACCGTAGGAATGTAGGTGAGAAGGTCGTTAAGATTTTCTTCAAAATAAGAATTATAGTGGGCATAGTCCGAAGGTCGGCTCCATTGTTTGGGCTTGGGATCATGCTCGCTTTTCTACACTGGAATGACAACATAAACAATGTTCCATAGTTGATGATACTCTTCTTCTTCTCCTTGTTTATGAGGCGCATTACCGCGACCTTCTGCTGCGGAGTCCTACCGCAAGTGTGATCGGGTACGGAACAAAATTACTAATGTGAAAGCTGATCGGCGGGTACGAAGCAATCGTACCTAATGTGAAAACGCCCTAAGTGTCTGAGACCATTACTGAAAGGATCCCTACAGAGATAGACCTTTTTGTTACAGAGGAAGATGATTTTTTTTAACCAGAAACGGACGTTACATCGCTCTGTGGAAAGCCACCAGACTCCATTGACAAGAACAGTGGTGGTACTTTGCAGAAGTTGCTGGTCTACGTCTGCTGCCTGGTTGTTTTTGATGTTGTGTGGCTTTGATGTTTTAAATGGTTAGCGAGGATCCAACACCACATTTGCGTAACAAACAAACAACAATCCAAGTGTCAGCGTCGAACAAGCGACTCCAGTAGTAGATTCACTGGTTTTGTGGAAGTAGTCTGGTGGCTCAGAAGAGACTGATGTAACAGCTGTTAAATCTTCCTCTGTAACACAAAGGTCTATCTCTGTAGGGATCCTCTCAGTAATGCTGTCAGACAATTAGAATAACAATCTGAGCCTGTCAGTGGAAACAACAAGAACTTTTAGTGGACGCACTTAGTGGTTTGCCCCTTAGGATTACATAGCAGCCAGTTTTGCGGCTGTATCTTGAGTTGATATTTCCTGTTTACTCCTACTCTCCTGTTTAACAACCTACAATCTTCTCATCTACTCTGTCTTTTCTTCTTTTTCATGTACCTGATGGATCACTTGAAGGAGTATCTTGTTATGCCATCCAACGGGATGATAATGACGGTGAATTTGAGATGCCTCACCGTATCCAGGAGGAAGAAGAACATCTGACATGACATTTAACCTTTGTGCATCACTTCCTCTGACAGACCGTCTGCAGGATGACAGCCTGAGTCCTGCAGGTGAACCCATGGACCAGGAAGAGGTGCACCTCTTCTCTTCAAAGTTTTTCAGAAGATGATCTTCGGTAGACGCTGCATTTTAATTTTGAGGAGCTTTGCGTTGTGTTGATTTAAAGAGGTTCCAGACTGGTTGTGGATGGAAAGAGTCCGAACTGAATTCCTGCCTCTTTTCTTGCCCCAGATGTCCAGGCTGTTTGATTTGGAGCATCACCACAGGGGTTCTGACCCCAGGATTTTATTTTAAGGCACAACAGGAAAGCCGGTTATTCGTCATCTTGTTTGCGAGCTTGTATACGTTCGTGCAGACTGCATTTCTGCAGCGGCACTTGGAAACATTTTAGTGGATGCGCTGGACAAGCTGCCGTTGCTCAACAATGCTACCGTGTGATACCTTTGACCCAGAGGGACAAATGAAGTCTCTATCAGCTATGGTCTCCATATCTGCTTCGTGCAAACCTATATTCTAATCTTCTGCATGGAGTGCAAAGAGTGGATACAACTGACTTACTGACAAACAGACACACACACAGCTGTTTTGTTGTGGGGGAGAACACATCTCTTTCTCTATACTTGTTCTGTTTTCAACTGTCATGGGTCTGAGTCCAAACAAAAACACCTGACTGAACCGGGGGATGGTCGACGATTCAATAAACTTCTCCGATTGGAGCCAGCAAGGACGAGGTCCATCTTGATCTTTAAATCAGAACTCCAAGAAGAGAAAGTCCTCTCCCCCCCACTTACCTCTGGTGGGGGGGAGGGTGAAGGACAGTAGCGGTGTAGGGCTTAGGGCCATAAGGTGTAGTTTTGTAGTTATTAGAGGTTAGGTTGTAGACTAGACTGTAGAGTAAAGTAGCTTTACTCTCCTATAAGTATTAGTTTCCTCCTTTAACTGTTTTACCACTTTACTAACCTCTGTGATATCTAACACTTAGCAATTTAGCCTTTAGCTCTGCTCCAGTTAGCGCAGAAGTTTAGCATTTAGCTCAGTGCCAGCTGGCAGTGTCCAACCTGGATCTAACCAACTGTAACAGCCAACTGCGTATAGGCTCTTCAGTTTATTATTTAGAGCATTAGCGAACCTTGGTCGCTGGGTGATCACCCAATTATTGTTTAGCCTGAGGTTCCCTAGCCATTAGCCTGTGTGCTAGCTCTCAACTCAGCTAGACATGGATGCTAATCAAGGCCCAGGCCAGGGCAGCCCAGAGAGCCCTAACCGGGCCGTGGAGTACCTTCTTGAGCTCAACAACATCATTGAGAGCCAGCAGAAGCTTCTAGAAACCCAGCGGCGCCGAATCGAGGAACTAGAGGTCCAGCTTGACCGGCTCAGCCAGGAGAACAAAGACCTGCGCTTGGACCGGCAACCTGTTGCTCCACCTCCACCTGCTCCTCCCCCTGAACCTCCTATTCCTCCTCCTCCGCCACCACCTCCACCAACTCAGACTACATCGGCATCCATTTCTACCAAGAATCACCACCAATACCACAACAGCCAACACCAAGCTCCTCCCCAGCCTCCCACCTCGATCCCCCTCCACCACAGCCACGGCCACCACCACCACCAGCATCATCAGCACCACCACCACCACTCCTCCCACCACTCCTACAACAGCACCAACAGCACCAGTATGACCGCAATCCTCGTTCCTGGCCCTTCTCCGTCTTCAGCCCCGAGCTCCATCTCCATCCCGACTCCAATCCCATCGCCGATCTCCTCCTCAGCTCCGGCTCCGCCTCCCCCGCCTCCGATCCCACCCAGGGATCAGCCAAGAGCCCACAGCCGGCTGACCCGAGCTCCATCCACCAGCACCGGCACCAACACCAACTTTGTGGAGAAAGAGAAAGAGAGGCTTGAGCGGCTGCACAGAGCCAACGCCTCCAACAACCACCACGCCCACACCCTCCACCACCACAAATCGTAAGTAACAGTTTAAGGTATTTTTACTACAATCAAAGCCAAAGGTGGCACGAGAGGAAGGCAAACCTGATCTGAGCAGTGGACAGGAACAAACAAAGTTTACCTCCTAAATAATGGCTGGATTAACACAGGATGCCATGTTGAAATCGGCTCAGTTATATAAAGGAGGTATCACCGTTTTTCACCTCCCTCAGATTCTCTCCGTTTCAAAGCCATGAATTTGAAACAGAGAAAATCTGTTGGTACATTCAAATGTTTTGTTTCTTCAGTTTTAAAGGGTAATATTTGCCTGTAAACCATGATTGTGACTCTTCAGTTAATATGGCATCCTTTCACTAAATTTCCATAATCAAACTCCGCTTCCAGTCTGTCGTCCCACTGCCTGTTTTGCCAAAGCTCGTGTTAATCTTTGACTTTGATCGCTACTAACTTTGCAGCTTCTCTCACGCAGGTTTTGTGAAAGCCTAGAAGTGTGTGCCCACATGCTAATATGAGCTGGAGACATAATTGTTGCTTGATTCTTTGCTGGCAAAAGAGATTTCAAAGCAAAGCTGTATTACTGAATTGTTGCAAAGCGGTTTGGACTGTGAGAGGTGACTGAAGTTAAACATTGAAGTGTTTCTTCCTCCAAAGTTGTGCGGGCAGCTGATGGCCCTGTGAGTTCTCTCTGTGGTGGGATTGGTGGGTGTACGGAGCTGATAAATATTTATCCTTTTATCTGCTAATAGGGCTACAGAGTGGAAGGTTGTAGTGGGAATTTGCATTTTGCTGAAGAGCAGGAGTGCATGAGACTCCCGAGACAAAGGAACTAAACGATAACAGGATCTCTAACGCTGATAATTGGAGGAGCAAAGACTGAGTAGTGTTATGTAATAGATATTTCTGCTGAGCAGCAGTAGGATTGGTTGTCCATAATGGCAACAAACTGTGCCTTATGTAAAATGCAGTTGTTGACGTGTCGCCATGGTTACCACTTGTCAGGTAACTCGGAAGCTCCTTTTTCTGTTTTGGCACTTTTTTTTGATGCTCTGAGGACGTTTTCAGTCACAACTCTGTGGCAGGCTGGAACTGGGTTTTTTAAATGGCATCACTATCTCAGGAGCGTCCTATCAGGAAGTGTTGTCCTCTTTGTACACAGGGCTGCTGTGTGCCGCAGGCAGCAGGACGCAGGACGCAGGGCTGCAGCTGTCCCATGCGTCTACCGGGCACATTCTTTGTAGCCAGCAGCTCCGAACTGCTGTCTTCAGTCATGGCGATTGCTGTTGCTATGCAACTGTGGAAAACGTGTGTGAAGGACGACACTCTTGCTAACAGCTGAAATGTTTTTAACCTCGCTCGATGCTCGGAGCGTTTAAAGCTCTGCTGAGCTCGCACCGCTGCGGGGAAGGCAGAGCACTGCCTCCTTTCCTCCGCAAACACAGCAAAAAGCAGGATTCTGATGGAGCTGCAGAGATGAATGCTGGGAAACGCAGTGATGACTCATGGACACAGATTAAATAGTACTATTGCTTTGTCTTATAAGCTCTCATACATACAGCCAAAAGGAGACAGGTACATAGTGTGACTCAGACGTTCAGATCTGGATTCATCTTAAGGGATTTAAGTGCAGAAAAAAAATCCCCCATCCCTAAATCATGGGGCGTTCAGGTGCAGCTGATATGCTGAGAAAAAGCTGACCTAAAGCCTGCAAATGATGTGCCAGGCAGGGAACGATGATGAAGTCCGACAGCAGTGACGATAAGGCTGATTCGTTATGAAATCACACAGTACAATCGGCTGCTCGCTGCCTCTTCCACTGACTGAGTGTGAGCCAACAAATCCCACACTGCACTGGGGCAGATTATAGCACGGAGGCACGACTGCATGTTGCAAAGCTGCCTACTCTGGTTTGTGAGTGATTTCGTATACGGCGTGATGCAGCAAAATGCAAAACACCCTGACACAAATTTATCTTGCAGCGCCTTGCAGCTCCTCGGGCTGAAGACACACACACACACACACACACAAGGAAGCAGAAAATAATGTAGGACATGAAGGAGCAGTGCAAACATTTCATCTGCAGAGACACAGAGCTGCAGCAGTGTTATGAAATTGATATGCAAATCAAATACACACATGGATTCCCAGAATCCTCAGGATTTGTGGCTCATAAATCTTGCAGTCTCGGTGAGACTAATGGAAAACTAACTTAACAGCACAATTCAGGTTGTTATGTAAAATTGTGGAAGCCACGAGAGGCAGTGATTTGCAGCACACGGACTCGTCGCTGCAGAACAGTGTCAGCTACACATGCAGCAGCCTGAAATAGACACTTAAACTGAGGCGTAGTAAACGGAATGAAAAATGCAAAACATGACTATGAACCTAAACGACTTCATGAAAGATTCAAGAGTGAAGGCGAGGAAACTGTGAACTCGTCATCCTGCAGCCTCGTTCTCAAAAGCATCGATGGGTGGAAGTTTCTGAAGAGACTAAAAAGTATACATTTCATATTTTCTTCTCGTTGGAGGACAACCCCTGATTCCTAAAGTGTAGAAGCTGCTCCAGTCGACATGATGATCAGTCTTCAGATGCTGGATTTTAGTTTCTTTATTATATATCCTTTAACTCTTCTGAGTGGTGGAGGAGAAATGATGACGGTTATCTGCGTCTGATTTTACTGGCTGAACCTGCAGCACTTGCACTGGTACTGAGGAACCTGAGGTCTGTGTGAGTCTTAGTTGATGAGATGGTCCCAAAAGTTTTGGACTTGCTCCAGTGGATTTCTTCAGCCGGCAGCAGTGAAACGGTCTGTATGGCTACATCAACCACTAAAAGTTCTTGTTGTTTCCACTGACAGGCTCAGATTGTTCTTCTAAGTGTGTGACAACATGACAGAAAGGATCCCTACAGAGATAGACCTTTGTGTTACAGAGGAAGATGATTGTTTTAACCACACACAGACGTTACATCGCTCTCTGCACACACACCAGACTCCATTGAGAAAAGCAGTCATTTTAGCCCCTGAACACAAGAGTTGCTGGTCGACTGTTACCTGGGTCAGTTTGTTTTTTTAATGTTGCTCTGACTAATAATTGCAGTAAAAAAGAGAAGCTTCAAAGCCCTTGATATTCTGAATACTCTGTCCCCAGTTGCAGTCGGTTGTATTCAGGCTCATGTGATGTTCCGGAAACATGCGAGAATAACAGTTCCTGACTCTCTCTCTTTTCTACAAAACAAAGATGAAGTAGAAAATGACCACTGCAGACATTAATACAGATTTATCTCTGCTGACACTGATCATTGTCGTTAGAGAAACTTCAGTAATACTCGTCAGTGCTCAGATGAGTTGAACACATGAGACCGTAACGATGCCGTAACCATCATTAGACGTCAGTGCTGTGACATGTTATCGATCCAGAAGAAAGCCGGTGATGGAGAACAGTTGTGGTAATGAACAGAGAGAGTGATGTTGTTCTGCAGTGTGGAGGTGGAGGAGTCAGAGGAGTCAGATCTGTAGGATTCACGTGGACGAAGAGGAGAGAGAGAAATGAAGCAAAATACATGTGAAGAGGATGCATCATTCACTTTTCTCTTCTTCTCTGCAGGGTCTTTCTCTCCATCGTTCCCTCTCCCCTGTTATTAACCTGTGATCTGTATCCGGATAACAACAGCTGCTTGTTAGACCTATGCATATAAACCTGCTATTAAGAACTGTTGTCAATATTTACTTTAGCGTGTCAACAAGCTAATGCATCTCAATTTTAGGGGGGAAGGATGCAGGATAACCTCAAGATACCTCTCAGAGGTGCAACATGACACGTGCAAACTAACGGGACAGACCGAGCTAGCTTAGATGGGCCGAGTTAGCGAGGCTACTTGAGATCTCTTTACATTACTCAAAGCTATAACATGTAACATTTCTCTATTTAATTGTTGGAATATATTGGACATGCCTCTGATAACACCTCACATGCAGACGACAGTCTCTGTGACTACGACAGTCTCTGCACCCATATTCAACACAATAATTCATTAGCTTTGAAGAAAATCAACTTGTTTTAGCAGGAAATCAATGATTTTTCAGTGAGGCTGCCGTTGGAAACTCCTTTTCTATAGCAGCGAAGAAGAGCTGAATTCATGTGTTCATCATGTTACATGAACATGCTCTCAGTCTCAGCAGATACACAAGGCTCAGATAGTGGAATTGGTATGGGAACATCTTCAATGTGTTTTGTTAATTCGATTCGATGATAAGTTTTGTGTTTGTCCATGACGTCATTATAAACTGTGTCTTACAACTTAGTGACGACATGCGGACAGCAGGGGGCGACTGTGATCCTGCTGCAGGAGGTTGTTGTTCACATAATCTGTTTAAATAATCTAGCCCAAAAACCATCAGCGACTGTGTCCACTAACAGCCTGTTTTGTGCTGGCAGCGTCCAGGACCTGAGTTTCAGAGCGCTTCTCATCAGCGCTTACTGTTGCTAGGTTACGTGAGGTGTGTGGCAGCACTTCCGCTTCCCTTGGTCGTGACCGTGAAGTCTGTTTTAAATCGCTCTGCATGCTTAATATTTGCTTTTATTCACAGAATTTTTACAAAGATGACAAAACAGTGTAAAGGAGTCGTGTCCTGACGTTAGCAGCAGCTCTACACCTGGAAATAGTTCGCTCAAAAACCAAAGGATTGGCGTCTCCTCCACCATTGTTGTTGACAAGTTAATATCAGAAGTCCCGCCCCTTCTTGATTTGGTTGGTCGGTGAGGGAGGAGTGACATTGACGAGCGCAGCAGTGTTCCTAAAGTGTTCCTGGCAGCTGACGCCGAGGATGTTTTTGCGCTGAAAACGCTGGACTGCATTAGTTTGTGCAGAAAATAGGCGCTGGACACGCTGGGCCCTAAAAGCTGGAGCATTGGTTAAAAACCTTCAGAACCTTTATGTCGATCTGATTCTGCTGATACAGTCCTCTTTATTACCGTGACTGAGACCTCTCATGGCAGAAATGACTTCCTGTGTGTTTAAACCAAAAAGACTTTGGGACAGGAAGCAAAGAAAGTGGAAACATTTTACTGTTGTTTTTATACATTTTGTTCTGTGTATTTTTTTTGTGTGATTCAGCAGATGGTTCAGATCGGTCGTTTACACCTGGCTGAGATGTGTCCGTATATTAATGTGGGTGAGATGATCTGACTGCATTTTGATCTTCTCTCACATGTTGCTCTGATCCAGATATTCACACACAGATCACATGTTCAGACCAGGAGGAGCTTTTAAGCCTCCTCTGTGTTTTTCTGCTTTAGGCACAAATGTAGAAACGATTGTAATTTAGACTCTAGATACCTCTCTCTACCCTCTCTCTACCCTCTCTCACTCTCTCTCTACCCTCTCTCTACCCTCTCTCTACCCTCTCTCACTCTCTCTCACTCTCTCTCTACCCTCTCTCTACCCTCTCTCACTCTCTCTCTACCCTCTCTCTACCCTCTCTCTACCCTCTCTCTACCCTCTCTCACTCTCTCTCTACCCTCTCTCTACCCTCTCTCTACCCTCTCTCTACCCTCTCTCACTCTCTCTCACTCTCTCTCTACCCTCTCTCTACCCTCTCTCACTCTCTCTCACTCTCTCTCTACCCTCTCTCTACCCTCTCTCACTCTCTCTCTACCTCCTCTCTACCCTCTCTCTACCCTCTCTCACTCTCTCTCTACCCTCTCTCTACCCTCTCTCTACCCTCTCTCACTCTCTCTTTACCCTCTCTCTACCCTCTCTCACTCTCTCTCTACCCTCTCTCTACCCTCTCTCACTCTCTCTCTACCTCCTCTCTACCCTCTCTCTACCCTCTCTCACTCTCTCTCTACCCTCTCTCTACCCTCTCTCTACCCTCTCTTTACCCTCTCTCTACCCTCTCTCACTCTCTCTCTCTACCCTCTCTCACTCTCTCCCTCTCCCTCTCCCTCTCTGTCTCTCTCTCTATGTCTCTCTCTCTCTCCCTCTCTCTCTCTCTGTCTCTCTCCCTCCCTCTCTCTCTCTCTCTCTCTCTCTCTGACCCCGTTTCTGTAAACAGCGGCTGACATCTCGTCCTCTGTGTGCTGATGACGATAACAGGAGTGTAAATGAGCTCTGTCAGCAGCACTGCTGCGCCAGGTGTGTGTGTGTGTGTGTGTGTGTGTGTGTGTGTTGTTACCCCATCAGTTCAGTGTCCTGGAAACAGCCTCCTGCCAAGTGTAGCAGCTCAGCCAGCCTCCTGAGTGTTTTAAGGCATAAACAGAATCTCTGACATGTTTTCTGACAGTGAGACACGCTTTAATTTTTTACATGTTTCTGGTGCTTATTTTACTGTGTGTGTGTGTGTGTGTGTGTGTGTGTGTGTGTGTGTGTGTGTGTGTGTGTGTGTGTGTGTGTGCGTGCGCGTGCGCGTGTGTAGAAGCTCATAGTGTTGACTCAGTAGTTTATCGCAGGTCGATGTAAAGCCCCTCGTCAGCGCTGACTGTTCTGTGATATTCCTGAGTTAAACATGTTTCCTCCAACAAACTGCACCAATTAAAGGCTTCACACGAGGCAGGAGGCGAGTGAAGACGAGCTCACGCGTGTTTTTAATGAGGTCGGTTCACATGAGGCACAAGAAGCTGCGTATGAACTCTCAGATGTGCTGCTGCTTCATGGTTCACCAGCCAGCAGGTGCTGACATGTACCTGTGGGGTCTCCACTCCAAATACTTCCTTTAAACACTTTCTGACTAGTTTATTTATGACTTTATGATCTCGTAGATTTGCTAGTTTATTCTCACAAATTTGTCTGGCAAATTTACGACTTTAATTTCTGAGCTTTTGAGTTTTTTCTCAGGATACGACTCTTCTGCTCCGGCTCAGTGTTTAGTTAGTGTGTTTTTACAGAGACCCGAACACGCTGTGGTAGAATCAGGACTGTAGCTGCTGTAGTTTCTTTTTCAGATCAAGCTACACAAGGCTTTCAAAGGGTTAACACAGGGAATACTTGAGGAGGCAGGTCGTTAGATTTACAAAGAAAGACGAGTTAGTGGACTCAAACTGTGATATCCAGTTTCCTGTGTCCACCTGTATGTGTGTGTGAAAGCTTTGTAAAACCAGCAGCAGTCTGTTTGTAATCAGAGCTCCTCTCCCTCTCTCCTCACCCGCGTCTCTGCAGATGAACGTCACCCACAGTTGGAAGATTAAACATGTCTGGATCAATACGTTGGAACGTATCAGGGCCATAGATCAGCGTGTTTATCGATCGCTCATTGATCTGTTTTAATCCACGGCTCCCATTTCTGAAGTCTGCGTCAGAGCAGCTGTAGATCATCAGCAGCGTGAGTCACCGCGTAGCACACGAAGGAAACTTTCATCAAGTACCGGGGAAGTAATGCTGCTGGCGGCCATGTTGGATTCAGACTCCCAAAACAAATACAACAAATCCAAACAAGGAATGACGAGCGAGGATCCTGTTTGTTAGGAGACGAGGAAACACAGGGAACAGGAAGTGGCTGATTTATGGATCTTTGTCTCCTTTTTTTAAAGCTTCATTTTATTGGAAAAACTAAAGAATAAAACACAAATTTAAAGGAAACTTTATGAAACATTTTTCAGCTGTCGATCATTTGAAACCTTCGTGAATCCTCGAGATCATCTTTAATAACTAAAAATACCTTTTAATCACATGACATCATCTCCTAAACATGTCCTGTTTAAAAAAACTCTTAATCACACTCGTCCCCTCCGGCTCACCGTAGTCGCCCTGCAGGTCTCACTATCGTATTAGAGATTGCGTGTGTGTGTGTGTGTGTGTGTGTGTGTGTGTGTGTGTGTGTGTGTGTGTGTGTGTGAGTGTGAGAGACAGGAGTTAGATGATATCAGTCTTGTTGATTGATGGTGTAATCATTCTACAGCTGACCTGGATGTTGCGCGCACACACACACACACACACACTCAGAGGTACACCGGTTCGTCTCTCTCTCTCTCCCTCTCTCTCTCTCTCTCTCTCTCTCTCTCTCTCTCTCTCTCTCTCTCTCTCTCTCTCTCTCCCTCTCTCTCTCCCTCTCTCTCTCTCTCTCTCTCTCTCTCTCTCTCTCCCTCTCTCTCTCCCTCTCTCTCTCTCTCTCTCTCTCTCTCTCTCTCTCTCTCTCTCTCTCTCTCTCCCTCTCTCTCTCCCTCTCTCTCTCTCTCCGTCCGTCTGTCTGTTATATTTGGAAACATGGAAATGAGACGTGGAGCCGGCTGGTGCGGGTGAAGGTGGAGCGGGTTGGTGGGGTGGGGTGGGTGGGTGCAGGAGGAGGGATAAATGCTGCGTTGTCATAGCAACAGCTCGGTAGGCTGAGGAGGAGGAGGAGGAGGAGGAGGAGGAGGAGGAAAGTGCTGCTGGTTTCATAACAGCACACACACACACACACGCACACGCACACGCACACACTCGGGCTCCTCTGCAGCTTTTCCATCGCGCTCACTAACACACAAACACATTTGCATTTTCTCTCTGTGTGATGTCACGATGATGCAGAATGATGTCACACTGTGACCCAGCAGGAGGCTGAACAGACTGACAAACACAGCCAGGACATGCTAACGTGCTAATGCTCCACTTGCACACACAGATGAGGATTTTCTTTCTTTACGAGTTGCAGATCGATGTCGAGTCTTTTAAATATTAGATATCAGAGCGACTACTGATCAGGATCATTTTAAATAGACTCTTTATATTAATCTTCCCTGGAAGATGTTTATTAAATAACTTTGGGGACCCAGAGAGCTTACATGAGAGCAAACGGAAACGTCTCCTGCCTACCTGAACGCCCTCATCCAGGTTTACACTCCCTCCCGTTCACTACGCTCTGCCAATGAAAGGCTCCTGGTGCTCCCATCACAACAGGGCCCTGTTTCTAACTAGACTCTTCTCCTCAGTCGTCCCCCGGTGGTGGAACGAGCTACCAAACTCCACTCGGTCTGCAGAGTCCCTTTCACCTTTAAGAAGAAGCTACAGACCCAGCTCTTTATGACCTCTGACCTTCATGATATTGATGATGATGATGCTTCTTTACCACCTGTGCGCTGCCTGTCAGCACCAGTGTCCGATCGCACTTGAAGCTGTTTGTCGGCTCTTCCTGACGTTGTTCCCTCCTGTCTTGATCGTTGCTTGAGCGTCTGCTAAATGAAATTGTAACTTTGTAACCCAGACGTAACTTTCACTGCTCGATATTCTTCTCCTTGGTCAGTCTGAGAACAAAATTTGGCTCTTGCAATTTTTGCCTCAGCCCACTTTTTCTGCATCATCATTTAAGTCATACTTTACTGGCGGTACTTTAACACGACTCCTTCTGTCTATTTCCTGTTTGACCTCTGACATTAAATGGATGATTCCACTTGGAGGGGTCGGGGGAGGTGATGACGGTCAGTACCGCTGCACCTGTCTAAAGCCGGAGATATACTTGCTCTTAACTAGCGTTCGCATGCGCATAATGGCTGCCCCACGTTCCCTGCGTCTGTTTGGAGCGTCGGCTGTGCACGTCCTCAAAAGTAAATACTACTCGTACGTGAGCTGCAGTCTGCACATGAGCAGTAGGGGCAGTGTAGAGGCAGAGGGGATGTGACAGGGTCACCACAGCAGCAGGGACAACAAGCAGAAAGTTCCTGATAGACCAAGTCCATGATGATCCACATCTGTACGATGTGTCGCTGCCAAACATGCCTGTCAAACAGCTGCAGACAGATAAGTTCTGTTTTAGAAGTCGACGTGGAAACCTGCAAAACTAAATGGGAACAAGTCCGGGAGCGTTACGTCCGTGCACGGAGGAACATGTTGGAGAGACGGAGCGGGGACGGAGCAGACGGTGTGTTCTGTCCACCGAACACACAGAAGCTCAGAGTGAACATCACAGTAACCTCCTCGAGTGTCACAATGTCTGTTGTTTACATCCTGCACATACAGTAGGTACATACGGCCCGAGCTCTCTGGTGCGCCCTCTGGAGGTATCCTCCAGTAACACTCGTAGTGCAGAGACAAGTATGTGAACAATTACGTTCATGGCGCAGACGATTGTGTACGCAAACACAAGGTTAAAAAGCAAGAATATCTCCCGCCTTCCTGTAAAGGTAGCTGACTTTTGGACCGAACAGTAATCAGATTGTCTTTTCTTTGCCACAATCATTTCCCACTTTGTCGGCGGTGGGCCGACCCATCTGGCATTCGCCAAAATAGCCAGATTGCCGGTCTGAGCAGTTCGGACTTTAAATCGTAATTCTTGCAATTTTAAAGTGTAGCTTAAGTTCTTGTAAAGCTGCTTGTGCTTACAGAATATGAGCATTTATAGATGTACAATATATGGTCTTCATAGGGTGGTATAACAACAGTTTAACAGTTTATTGGGACTGAAACTTGATACTCATAGTATCGAAACGCTCAAACAATACTGATTTTAAAGTGTGTGTTTGGTCTTGAATGAACTGAGGAGAAAAAGTTCCCATGACTCAACGTATAATAATATTCACCTGAGTGTCAAACGTTTGAATATGTGTTCATTTGTAACCGTTTAGCTCCATAAAAGCACTTTGATCACCGAGTGCAGTCGTGTTGTAAATCTGATATTTGGCAGCTGATCTCACGGCTCACAGATGGCACAGAGAATATTCTGGCAGCCAGCTGATGTAAAGATGTGAGTTTAGTTTCACGGTGCGTCTGTCCAGCTCTTTACTGAACACACAGAGTCTGACTGTAATGCTGAACCAGAGCAGAGGAGATGTTGGAGTTTACCAGGGAACAAAGATCCACAGGAAACAGACACATTGGGATATTTCATGGTAATGTTATCTGTAGTGCTGGATGTTATATCCCACATACTGCACCACTACCAACCAGCACTGAGGCTCCACAGCTTAATTATAATGCTGGGATAGACGGGTAAAAACATAGTGAGCTACAGGAGGAAATCTGGACGAGAAGTTTCCGAGAGGTCTGCAGGAACATAAAACAGACCGGTGGTGATATTTAAGTTTAGCTTAAAAACGCTATAAAAAAACTTCTGTCTGTATAAAAGTTATTTTATTAAAGTGACGTGTTCAGATCAAAAACAGTTGATGTGCATGCATTGTGATTAAATACAAAGTTAATGCTGAGATTGTCCTGATGTCCCGACGACACATCAGAAATGGTCAAACCAAACTCCATTCAAAAAACAACCATTTTAAAAGTTCTTTGCTTGTCGTCTCACAGACACACCTGACACAGCATGAGTTCAGACTGTTTACAAACCTGCATCATGATGTAGTTATTTCAGCATGCTTTCAAATCTCAGTACAATAAGTTTATTCTGGGTGCACTGTGCTGTAGTAAGTCAGACTTCAGCAGAGACAGATGGTGTGAGTTGTGGGAACTACAAAAAAAACTCAAAGTGGAGTATCTGCCCTCACAAAAGATCTTTGGTTGATACAAAATTCACATTAATGAGCTGAAGTGACCTGCTGAGATTCTTCCCTTGATGTGTCTGAAACTGCTCTTTGCTGCACAACAGGCCCACTCTCTGCAGCAGGGATTTCTGCAGGCATTCTGGGAAATGTAGGAAAACACTAACTAGGGTAAAGAAGCAGGAAGTTTGGTACAGAAGAAAAACACTTTAGAGAGTTTCATATTCTAGGTGACATTGAACGGCTGAAGAGATTTTTCTCCCTCCACACTGTACGGCGCTGGCAGCTTCTTTCCCAGCATGCAGTGCGACTGGCCTCTCGGGTTTTGCAGTAGTGTGGATGGATTACCGGCGATGTCATCAGACCGAAACGCACAGCAGCAGACATTTTCTCCCAACGACACGAGAGATACTGCACTGCTGGCCTCAATACACACACACACACACACACACACACACACACACACACACACACACACACACACATATACCACGTGGCCCCATTTCCAGAAGCCTGTGATAATATAGCTTCGATATTTTACATGTTTTATAATCTCTTGGACGCCTTATCCAGACCAGAGGATGAAAATAACAGTCAGACAGAGAGGTGTTGATGATGCATGCTAATGGACATTTGTGAGGTTGTTTATTGAGAGTCTCAGAGGACCACGTCCAACTCTCAAGACAGCCCACTGCATAGAGCACAGATGGGACCGTCTCATCCACCAGAGACAAAAGGGTCAAGTCTAGTGCTGCCTCCAGATTTTCCTGGTCGATTAGTCTTTAGTTTTAAGCCATTTGTACTCTAGTTGTTCCACATTTATGATACTTCTTTGTCTGATATAAGCACATTTTTCAGGGCATCGGAAAATGGTTTTAGTTCTTGGGCTAATAGAGAAATAACTTTGCGAACAGTCTGCTGCATCAAGCTGACAGACAAACGTCGGATAACCTGTAAGCCGGGTCAGGATCTGCTTGGCTTGGCTTCAGACTTTCTTGGATAGGAACCAACTACCTGTGTTCTCTTTCAGCTGTGCCACTTTAATTGCAGGATATGTATTTTATCAATGTCCGGGTATAAATATCAGCAGACACCAAATAAAATAGGTCCTAGATCTTAGCCCAGAATAACCTGACTTGGACTGTCTGCATGTCACTTACCTGCAACCGGTAACGTTGGTGTGCTTGTTGTGGATGCAGCAGAGTGAACACACACACACACACACACACACACACACACACACACACACACACACACACAGACATTCAGCCGCAGGCTTGTAGTCTGCAACATGTGCCACACACTGTACGTAAAGGTGCACTTAAAACAAACACACATAAACACTCCCCTAAAAAAAGACAAATATTAATATTAAACCATGCTCCAAACTGTAGGGTTGCTTATTAAATCATGAGGGGTAATTTACAGCACCTGTTTCATGTGATTTAGGTGAACTGACCCTTTAAATACAGGAGAAACCCTGGAGAAGGGCAGAGCTGACAGGTGAGCCTCAGTATCTGTTAGCTGTTCAGCCCAGAGAGTGTGACAGCAGCTCAGTGCTGTGTGTGTGTGTGTGTGTGTGTGTGTGTGTGTGTGTGTGTGTGTGTGTGTGTGTGTGTGTGTGTGTGTGTGTGTGTGTGTGTGTGTGTGGGCTGCAGCAGTGCAGAGTGCCGCAGGCTTGTTGAATGGAGCTGCACTGTAGTTAAATATCAGCCTGCCCTGCACCTGCCTGTGTTTGTGTGTTAGTTTTTGCTCCTCTGTTTGCGGTGGTGTCCCTGTTTGTGAACGCACTCGCTGCAGTGTGTGCGTGCGTGCGCTGCAGGAGAAAGTAGGCTAGCTGATATGAATATAGAAGTGATGAATTACCTCTCAGAGCCGAGCCGCAGGACAACACCCTGGGGTCCGACTCTGTGTGTGTGTGTGTGTGTGTGTGTGCGTGTGTGCGTGTGCGTGCAGAGAAGGCTCCCGGCACAGGCAGCTCGGGGCATGTGGTTGCTGTAGAGGTCGCACAACGGCCAGAAGCCAGACAAACACACAAGACATGTGAATCTTGGAAGCAAAAGCGCCCTCTATAGACTAGATAGGTTATGATTCTTTTTTTAGATTACCTTAGAAAGAGCCGTATTTATGACTAAAAGGCAGCAGCAACAAAAGCTGCAGTTCCTCTGGTGTCCACTTGAGGCTGTCTCCAGCAGTGAGTCAGTCCCCATAGAGCCCCATGTTAAACTTTACAGCAGAAATAAACATGTTTACAGCCTGGTACAAAAAACAGTTTGGGTCTCTATAGCTCATTTCTCAATGTGTTAAAACTGTACAGGGTGAATTTTACCTGTTTAAATTATTTCAAGGTTTAAAGTGATGCAGAATTAAGCTGAATTCCAGGATTTATAAACCAGGGCCTATTTTTGGATGTTTTTTGGGTCTAAATGACTAAAAGATGAATAAAAAAGTTTTGATGTTGCTCTAGTAGATTATTTCAGCCAGCAGCTGTTAAACAGGCTGTTTTGGCAGCCAAGTAATTCTTTGGGGCAAATGCGTCTGATCACTAAAAGTTCTTGTTGTTTCCACTGACCGGCTCAGATTGTTATTCTAAGTGTGTGACAACATTACAGAAAGGATCCCTGCGGAGATAGACCTTTTTATTGGGGAAGAAGAGGATTGTTTTAACCACAAACAGACGTTACATCGCTCTCTTCAAAGCCACCAGACTCCACTGACAAAAACATGATTTTAAGGAAGTTGCTTGTCTGCCAGATGTTAAATCGAAATGTTTGCTGGTACGTTAAAGCCCCCTAGTGGACCAAATGAGGTACAACCACGTGCAGAAACTTGGGAGTTAAAGTTTCAAATCTAATTTGAATATTAGAAATTATTAGAAAAATAATCTGAATGGGATTAAAGAGGAAGTTTGAGATAAACCGTGCATGTGGACACTTTCCAGATGTAACCTATTGGAAACAGTAAATCAACAGTGAGCAGCAGTGGAAGATCTATTTAAAACACACACTCACACATATACACACACGCAGTTCTTGTTACCGTGACAACATGTTTCTTCATTTGCAACGGTTGCCCTTAACAACACTGTTGGCATGGCCTCCTTTCTGGAGCTGCTAAAACTGAAATACAGCATCTCTCACTCTGTTGATGTCCATCACTTATTCTTATCCGTTTATCTGTCTGTCTGTCTGTCTGCCTCTCTGCC
Organism: Semicossyphus pulcher; assembly: GCF_022749685.1. NCBI lineage: Eukaryota > Metazoa > Chordata > Actinopteri > Labriformes > Labridae > Semicossyphus > Semicossyphus pulcher. Next base: position 30,973,442 of record NW_027211637.1, read on the forward strand.
TCTCTGTCTGTCTGCCATTTATTTAAACTGATACAGTATTTAATGAATGTCTATCATGATTATTTATCATGTCTTTGAAAGCAGCAACAACAGTTAACTGTGTCCAGAATCAAATCTATTAAGTATTTATACTTTTATATAAACTCATTCAATGCTGAATACTTTTATTTATGTATCGTCAGTGCTAACGGAATGCTATAAATTAGCCAAGACCCCCCCAGAGCGGGCGCTGCCATCTTGGTCATCTGTACCCAGAGTGTGTGAAGTAGAGATCGGCTGGTGAAGCTGCAGTATTGACGTCCCGCCCCTTTCTCTACCCGACACACACCTTTACCTTGTGCCCTTGGCGTGTTGGAGCCCTCAGGTGTCCTTGGCGTGTTGGAGCCCTCAGGTGTCCTTGACGTGTTGGAGCCCTCAGGTGGGCTCAGTCTGCAGCAGAACAGCTTCTTGTGTCGGTCTGAAGCAGATATTCACACTGATGGAAAGTTCAATGACTGTAGTTTTAGTGTTAGTGACGTCTCCTCTCGCCGTTCCTCCTCTACTCTGCTACTCGGGAACAGAACGCTGCAGGAGCCCCATTTGTCCACAGAGCTGTCAATCATGAGGCCACACCCCCTTTTTACAGCATCAAATAACTAATTAAAAGTAAACTTGTGAGACAAATGAACACTGTGACATAAATCAGCATGATAAGAACTAACTATAATGACAGAAACCATGTTTTCTGGTGCTTCTCTGATACGTTCATATGCAGTTTTTCATTGACATGAACTGAAACGGCTGAAATGCAACTTAAGAGTTTGAAATAATATTGTTTACGATATCAAATAATTGAAAACTTGTTTTTCTTCACTTCCTTCATACAGGGTTCAAAGGTCACAGCTCAGAGTGCTGTAAAGTTCGAGATCATCTCAGTGTAATATCTGTTACTCATCTGATGCAGAAAATCAGCTTTAATCTGAGATGAGAACGATTCCTCCTGAATGTGTTTGTGTTGTTTTAATTAAACCCTTCAGATGTTGATCACTGAAGACAGATTAACAGACAGATGACGTGTCTGCGTGTGTGTGTGTGTGTGTGTGTGTGTGTGTGTGTGTGTGTGTGTGTGTGTGTGTGTGTGTGTGTGTGTGTGTGTGTGTGTGTGTATTATCCGTGTGCGTGATGTGTTATGACAGCCGGGCTGGCATGTGGCAGTGACTCAGCGACTGGCGGATGTTAGATGAACTAATGAGATTGAAATGAGATTGTAATCAGATTAGAGCGGCCTGTAATCTGACAGAGCCGAGGCTGACGGGGCGAGGACAGGCAGGAGGCATGATGGGTAATGAAAGGGGCGAGTCCTCTGTCTTTTTATGTGTCTAGATTTGTATACATGTTTATTTTATCCCGTTACAGGAATCAAACTACAGTTGATCTGGTCAGATTAAGGATGTTTCCCTGTGATTATAATGTTCATGTAGCTTGTCACTCTTTGTATCGAGCAGTGAGGATGTAGATCGCCACCAGCTGATAATCGCTCCCCTCACGCTCTGTTTGTACAAAAACCTGTAGTGGTCGTAAAACTGTGTAAAACATAAACTCTCTAAAGCCAGTGTTTGGTTTGTCCGTTCTGGGCTCCTGTAGAAACATGGCGGTGCAGGATGGCACTCTCTGTGGACGAGGACCCGCTCCCTCTGTAGTTATAAGAATCTCATTGATGGAACGATACAGACTTTTGGCTGATAATATTTGGGCAGTGAAATAAACTGCAATTTCTTCTTATTTGCATTAAACACATCGCAAAAGTCTGAATTTAACGCCAGTATTACGACATATTTTTATGTAAACACGCCATGCTTCCTCACTCACTTCCTGTTTGACCTGTTGGACGGGGTCCTGGGTGTAACGGCTTTCACACCATTTCAATGCATTCAGATGAAGAAGCAGCAGCAGCAGCTGTCAGCTCCCCGCAGATTGTCTGGTCTCAATTTAGTGGTGAAAAAAAAACATCTTTTTGTATTTATGTGTGATTCAGGAGACATGTTGCAGACTCAGGTGTTGTGTAACACAAGCAGAACAGAAACCAGGAGTTCTAGCTAAACTGGACTCCTTAATATTTGTTTACTCATCACACGTCATATCGTTATCGCCGTATTGAACAACGCAATCACACATCGCAGAGTTTTCTTATGTCGTCCAGGCCTTTAAATGTTCCTGTTAATTTTGTTCCCTTGCTCCTTCCGATATCCATCCATCCATTATCTACACCGCTTATCCTGTTGTGCCTATCCCAGCTGTCATTGGGCAAGACAGTTACACCTGGACAGGTCTCCAGTCAGTCACAGGGCTGACAGATAGATTTAGAGTCACCGATGAACCTAACGAGCGTTTCACACGCATGAACGGGGAGAACATGCAAACTCCATGCAGAAAGGCCCACTGCGTCTGAACCAGGAGCCTTCTAGCTGTGAACATTGTACATGCCAATCAATCAGTTTATATTTATACAGCGCCACATCATATCAAAAGTTATCTCAGGACACTTTACAAATAGAGCAGCTGTAGCCCAAGTCCTTCACAACAGTGATGCAGATATAAAACACAAAGCTTTTCTACATGCACACATTCTCCTCCTTCAACTAACATACATTATTTTTGTGACATTTTCAAAGGTGCACACAGCCATGAACTGTTTTGGCATCAGATCATCTACACGTTTAGCGAGTAGCATCTTAAAGCAACATTAAAGCTTTAATCATCGGCCTGTCACAGCAGCAGAGATGTTTATAAAGAGCTAACGCCAATATTTAATGTGAAAGTCTGTATCAGCTAATACCAACGACATGCCCGTTCTGATCAAGTCAAACTCATCTATAGTCCCCCGTACATGGACCAGTGACTGGGCCTTGAAAAGGACCAGCGGCCCCTCGGGACCGCCCTGCCTCAAACTCTCCTGGGAGTCTGACCCCGTATCTCTTATGATAATCTAGACATTTATATTCATGTCTCTGTCATGTGTTCTGTTATTTATGTTCAGGCTGTAATTAAATTTAAGAATCACTCAAACATGATGTCAGATATCAGCGGTCAGCGAGAGGTGAGAGAGGGATGATGGAGAGAGAGAGAGAGGTGTGTGAGCAACGACGGGGACAAGGACAAAGTGTGTGTGTGAGTAACTGTGACAGTGTGTGAGTGTGATGAAACGGTCAAGGTGAAAGAGTGGAGACGTCAAGGGGTGAGAGACCTACAGAGATAGTGGGAGAGAGTGAGAGACTGAGTGTGTGTCGAGGTGTGAAATGCAGCTTCCACAGTCGTACATCACACACCGTGGTAGAGAGAGCTCCACCTGCTATGGTACCCTCTCTCTCTCTCTCTCTCTCTGTCTTTGACCTTCTCCTCTCTTCCTCCTTAATTTAATCCCGATTCATTTTAATAAACAGATTATTGTTAAGGGGTTTATCATCCATTATGTAATGCTAACAAAAAGTAACGAACAATTCACATTAAAAAATCTGATATTACTGAATCTTTATTAAAAAAATGTCCTGATTTTTATTTTGTTGTGTGCTAAGCAGCAGTGTTGTGTCTGGGTTGTTTCTTGTTCTGGAGTTAACACACAGTATTTTTGCACCTGGCAGCTGTCACAACAACATGCTAGAAAGTAGTTTAGCTTTTAGCGTAGCTGCTAGCCTGCTGTGTAGCCTAAGCCTTTCAGCTGTTGCCTAACAAAGTGGTAAAAAGATAGACAACATGTTTTGGCAACATGTTTTGTGCATGCACATTCAAACCTCTGCAGATGATTCAGAACGCAGCAGCGCGACTGCTCTTCAATCAACCCAAAACAGCACATATCCCTCCACTGCTCATTTCCCTCCACTGCTCGTATCCCTCCACTGCTCGTATCCCTCCACTGTTCGTATCCCTCCACTGCTCATTTCCCTCCACTGCTCGTATCCCTCCACTGGCTCCCAGTCGCCACTCGCAACAAATTCAAACCCTGTTGCTCGCTTACAAAACAGCACCACAAACGTCTCCTGCCTACCTGAATGCCCTCATCCAGGTCTACACTCCGTCCCGCCCACTACGCCGCCTGGTGCTCCCATCACAACAGGGCCCTAAGTCACTGGCCAGAAAAACATCAACCTTCCAATGATTCTGATGCTGTTTAATTTCCACATTGTGATGTGTTGGGTAACAATCCACCTTTAAATCATAATGTCTCCCTTTGTATTTCTACACATCTCACCTGTCTGCTAAGCTGGACATGATCGTGCAGGCACATGAAGGAAAAACATCTGCTGTAGTTGGCATAGTAAGAGTGAATCTGTCAGTGACTGTAGATGATTGTACCCTCAGTGAGCTCTCGTGCTGTCTGACTGCAAATGTAAAGAACTTTGTGGACTCCCGCCATCGACAGGGTGATGTACATGAATTTAAAGAAACATGAGCAGGACTAATACGACGGGTGGAAATTGAGGTGACCAATTACCTCCAGCATGATGTCATTAGATTGAGAGTGATCAGAGCGAGGTAGCACTTAATTTGACAGTGATGTATGGATTATTGATCCTAAAATAACTGATGATAGCAGTCCGACCTCTGTCACATTCTGCAGGGCTCCTCTCTCTCTCTCTATATGTATCTGTGTCTCTCGCCCTCTGCAGTATGGTAGCAGTATGGTAATGAATGGCTCCAGCCCGCTCTGCAGTGGTAGCAGCTCGCTCACTCCATACTAATACAACTGATACACTGCCTGGATGTAGGGGAAGGGAGAGAGGGAGGGGAGAGAGGAGAGGAAGAGGGTTGAAATGGGGAGAAAGTCGGACTGAGAGTTGTTTACCTTGATGCAGAGGTTACCTGTTTATTTTGACTCAAACCTCGACTTTAGCGACTTTTTAAAAGACAGATTTCTTCATTTTTTTGCCCCCTTGGTTTTGGACTCTCACCTGTGAATCAGAGGGCCAGTCACAACAGAAAGTGATGCTGATACAAAAGAAGGCTTGAAGCCAGAATGCTGCCTTCAAATGCAACTTGCAGCTTGTGGTTACAGCATGGGAAGTCTTGTGCACACATTGCTTGGCGTTCAAGTTGGGTTATTCATAACAGAATGCTGCTAAAGAAACAGCAACATAGATGATAGAAGACTTGCTAGCGAGCAGGTAATGTCATGCAGGAAGTGAAGAAAGTAAATCATGGAGGAAAAGATGAGGAGACTGGAATTATCACCATTTTAGTCTTATTTTTACACTGCTAGTTCAAGGCGGGATTATTACAGCTCTGTTACGTCTCGTCTCGTGGTGGGGTGAAGTCGTTCTGCCTCTGAGCCAGCATCAGAGGCAGAAACAGAGGCGCCAAACAGGCGGAACGTTGCTGTGTAAAAACACACCCTGGAGCGGCCTCATGCCGGCGTTGATTGGTTCAATGCAAAATGCCAATGTTGGTGCAATGTTGGCGCTGTAACAGCGGAGCTTCGTTACGGTGCTGTGGCAGAATCACAATGTTAAAAGGGCTAAAGAAAAACTACCATCAAGTGTAAAGATTGAGTTCCATGGTCTCAGAGGTTTCTGAAAACAGCAGCAAACACGGCACAAACATGAAGCTGGTAGCTTTCAGAAAATGTCCTCTTCCTATAACGAGCTAGTGACTACAACAGGAGGAGATCCTTGGATGGATTCTAACCTCAAACACAGACAACATGACCCCATTTAAAGGAAGCAGCAAGGCAATCATGTACACTACTGTAGCTGAGAAGCAAACTGCTAATGCACTGGCTAGCAGGACAGATGCTAATGCTATAGGCATTTTTCACAGCGGATATTTTTACATCCAACAGGAGGAAAAGCACAGGTGTCAGTAATAACTTTAACAACGGTTCTGTTCTATTCAGCTGTCTGAGAAAGCCATGACAGGCAGTCAGCATGCACACAGCCAGGGCCATGAAATTGAAGCAGCTAAATGGAATACAGCCATCATTAATGCTGCTATAAACACCTGAGCTTCTCCTCCTGTTGGAGGGAAAAATGTCCTATTCAGCTGTAATAGCCCTTTGCGCTCTGTTTTTTCTTTACTCCAACAGTAATTATCAGTGTAGATCCTTTAACTTAGTTACCTAGTTACAATTTCATTTAGCAGACGCTTTTGTCCAAAGTGACGTACATCTGAGAGTACAATCAAGACAGGAGGGAACATAGCTCTCTAAGGTGGTTAGCTTACAGCTTACTAGCTAAAACTAGCGTTAGCTGTCCATTAGCAGGCTCTTTTGCGCAGCTGACTGCTTAGCTAACAGGACAAGTTTTTGTTTTACACGTTACACTTCTTTCTCAGCTTTGGACTTTGGCTTTTTGTTCATTTTGGCAATTCCTATGTTGGTGTGAACAAAGCTGAACAATCACATTGTGCTTTGCCAAGATTCCTAAGAAATATCAGATAAACCTCTGCGGACCGAATCCTTCTGCATCCTCCTCTCTGACAGTTGTTTTGTTACTTTCAAAGTAAGAAAAGGGAAACTTTTGTTTCATGCAGTTAACCAGAAACAGCCTCAAACTCAGTCGTACGAGTAACACAGTGATGTGGACTCATTATTGATTGTAGTCTCGTAGAACAGGCTAATTAGATTTTTCAGGCAGGATAGGACAGTTTCAGGCACAAGTGAGTTATATTAACATGGGAGGCTAATCATTGTGTTACTTCAGGTGTTGAATCAGAAATCTTTTTATATGATAAATTTAAAGGTCAGATACTCAGGCATTAGATTTGCTGGTTTACATATTTGAATCAGAAATATGTCGGTTTTTATGACATAAAAAATAAATATCCCTCATTCAAAACAAAAACATGTTTCTAGGCTCCATGCTAAGCCCAGAAAACCATGTAAAAGCCTTTATTGGTCAGAAACCAGTAACAGAGTAATATTATCCTTTATGTAGAATAAAGAATAAAGGATTCAGTGCAGAGACGCACTGGAGGCTTTTATATAAGCTCCCAGCAGCTCACAGGACGCTACCGTCAGTGCAGTCTGTGTATATCAGCCTGGATTTACACTGTACGTCCTGCACTGTATCACAGAGTGCATTCAGGCAGCCTGGCATACATCATGCCCGCAGCTATACACAGTGACAGCGAGTGTGCAGCCGTGCAGCCGACCAGCTAACTGTCACATCACAACGAGTGGGATGAAATGTGAGGAGTAAGGTCTCGGCTTGGTGAAGCGTGGCTGCAGCTCCTCGGGCTGAACTGCAGCAGACTGCACCGGGTCTCTTTGTAAAACGTTACAGGCGCTAATGCAACATTAACTTTCACCATGTTGGGAGTGACTGGACAGATGGCAGCTGTTAAATCTGTGAGGAGAAAGTGTTAAAGTTTTATCACCAGCCCTCTGGATAACGGCGGTCTGAGGTTTCAGAGAGCACCTGTTGACTTTTGGTTACATTTGTTTTCAGGGTTTTTTGTTGGGATGACCTTGAAAAGTCTGAAAAGATTTGAAGGACTGCGTGGAGGATGTTTGGTTGTGCCCCAGGTTGTTTCTGTGTTTACGTCATATGAGAGGCAAAGACTCCCATGTTGGTGACTTGTGAGCGTTCACATCACGGAGCAGTCAACATGGAAACCGCGAGACTCATCGTAAACAAACCAGAGACAGAGGCACGAATGTCTTCTATAAACATTTAATTATTTATATATTGTTAGCATTACAAGTTACAAATCATTACTTCTAAAACACTGCTTTTTTAGTGTAATTTGATGAATGTGTAACTGTTGCTGGGGTGCAACTTTGGATTAGAGCCAGCTTCAGTTGTGAGGCAGTGGAACCGTGGAAAGGTCCTAAGAATAAAAAGCAACATATATTCTCAACAATTCAGCACCACAAACATTCACTTAAATCAAAGTGCATTTTCATTAGTCAAGCTTTGAAACAACAAAGAAGAAAGAAACAAAAGGAAATTCTCCCAGATGAGTCCAGAATCCCGTAAGTCCAGTCCGTGTTTTCTGTCTGAGCCGAGCAGCTGCCGTTATTTCCAGACTTCCAAGTTGCAGGAATGGAGTGGAATTAATGCTAATCGTGCACAGGTGAAGGTGTGCTGTGACAAGCATGGGTGTCTATTGCTGTGATACAATTGGCTCAGTGGTGTCACTACAGTGACTAAAAGTAGGTGTGGTTGGTTGGCGTCATAGATAAATTAGCATTACTATATCAGACCTGGATGCTGACGTCATATTTTAGCAGTCGGTACCTGAAATTAACGTGCGAAGATCCATGCTTTGACTTAACGGTCGTCCTTCCTCCTAATTAATTTTAAGCTAGTACAGCTTAATAGCTTGCTAGGCTAACTCTTGGTTTAGCTAATGTTTGTATCCATCCATACGTACGCAAACAAGCAACTTAGTTTAACGTACATTATGTTGGTGCCTTGATGAGCTGTGACATAACATTATTTTGAATATCCATGTATTGAACCCTTCTTTTCTTTATTTTGGAATCAAGTCAAAAATCCTGCTGTAGTTATTCATACTGAGTACATCACGCCGGCGTGGTTGGCGTCTTTAAACCACTTCAGTCACAGTGTGGATGTGGTTCAAACATCACATCAAGACCTTCAACTTTGTTTAGTCTGTTGAGGAGATATGTCATGCTTGTGAACCCACTATGTCCCTTTCCACAGCTGCTCTATGATAACATGGCCTGTCAGTAATTTGCGTGGTGGTAGGGTTCAGCTAGCGGTTAGCTAACCCATCCTTTAGCTGAAAGGTCACTGATGCAAAATAGCTGGAGAGGATGGAAGTGTTGTAGCAGGTATCAATCCTGTACCTGCTGTGGATGAGGCCCTCAGTTTAATACATGAACTGTGAACTAACGTGAGTGTTGCATTTTGGTGAGAAATTAGCTAACTAGCCAAACAGCTAATCGGAGACCATGGTTAGCTAACAGGAAACGACTGGCCTTCCTCTGTCCCTCTGAAAAACAGTAAACTATCTTTATCTGTGCATCATCCTCCCTCTCCTGATTCACTGTACACTATACATGTACCGCTGTGATGCTAACTGCTAGTGCTAACGGCCGAGATTGACTGTGTGCTAACCATAAGCTGATATATTGTGTGTTCTAACTGCTAAGCTAACAGTTGTGATTGTATGTTGATGTTGTATGAATAGTTCAGATTACTTACTAACTGCTGTATGCTGCTGTTTATATTGTGTGCTAAGTAATGCTAACATGGTAAGATATGCTAACTATAAGCTTAAGATTGTAAGTGTAACTGTGTGCTAATTGCTATGCTGCTGTTATTTATTGTATGCTAAGCTAATGCTGATAGATTTAAGTGTGCTTTTTGCTTTAACACTATTAGCCATACTTGTTTGCTACATGCTGCTATTAATACTGTGTGCTAAGCTACTGCTGACAGTGTGCTGTAATGCTAACTGTGCTAATGGTGTTTGTTTATGTGTGCCTGTCTGTTTGTTGTTGTTGTTGTTGTTGTTGTTGTCTACCTTTCTCTGTTCCTCTCTTGACTTTATTTTTCTCTCTTTTTTCTCTTTCTCCCTCTCCCCCGCTCTCTATCTTTCTCTCTCTCTTTCTATCTCTTTCTGTCAGGTCTTATTCCTCCTCCACCTGTTCTACTACCACCACCTCTTGTCGTACCTCCAACAACCCTACTAGCATCACCACTCCTTCCTCCACCTCCTCCTCCTCCTCCTCTCTCTACTCCTCCAGCCTACCTCCTAACAGCCACGCCACCTACCATCAGTACTGCTGTCCCGCGCGCCTCCGCCTGCCCAAGCCTCCCTGCGCCCTGCCCCCCGCCAAGCACCACGAGCAGGCAAGGTAAGGGCCAGAGTCCCCCCTCCTCAACACCCAGCCTCACCCACTGTCCCCCCACTCTGCTTTCACCCACCACACTGCCCCTGGTAGCCCCCCACTCAGACCACATCCACGAGCAGGAAGGGCAGTGACGCCAAATGCATTAAGAGCTAAACCATGCGTGAATTCTTTACAGTGAAGTAAACATCCATAAAAAGCAAAAATAACTGATTTACTGCTATAAAACCAACTTTAACTTAACTATAGATGCATTGTTTACACCCTTATAAAATCAATATGATTAGAGCAATATGATTAGATATAACAATAATTATTTTCTCGTTCCAGCCTCTTAAAACTGAGTATTTGTCACTTTTCTGTGTCTAAGGCGTTTTAGCCATCACCATCTTGGTTTTTTTTGGATCTAGAAGTGACTTTATTTTAACTGGAGGACGGAGCTGAAGAGGAGTGAGGAGTTAAGCTATCAGCTAACGCTAACAGTAGCTTTAAATGTGCTTTGCATTAACAAAGCTAACTCCTTAAGGTTTCTTTTACTACAATTGAAGGAGCAGTGGTAGAGACTTGTCAATCACAAGTTAGCCACGCCCTAAAGCCAACCCTGATCGTCTATTGTGCTTAAAATGGGATCATAATTCACAAGATGAAGGTGTTGACCTTCTTAATAAGGCAAACGATACTGCACAGCAGAACACTCCTTATTAGATTGTTGTAGTAACTGCAGAGAGGTGATGCAAGAAAACCTGATTTATTATATATCTAAAACTTGTTACTGTAGTTTTATAATTGTGATTGTCCCTCTGCAGATAGACACAGGCTGGAATCAGGTGTCAGGATCCATGTTAGTTGTTAGTGTAGTTTAAAGTGGAATCAGCTGGCCTTCATGACGTTACGATCACTGACCGTTCCTTAAATACTCAGAGGGACTAACTCTGAATTTAGCTTGTTTTATATTTGGAAATCAGACGAATAGAAAATATAATATTGCGTCAGAATAAAGCACATTAGTTCATTTTTTATAAGACATTAAAAATCGATCAAAGTTGCTCTTAATGCGTTTAAGCGTCACATCAACCTCACCTGCTCCCTCCCCCACGTTACCTCCCCCGTAGTTCTATAAGCACCTGTAATGATATTTAATACCTCCCCCCTCTCCTCCTCCTACACTCTAACACACGTGAAGCAGAAGGTGAAGCAGCTCCTCCTGTCGCTCCTTCCCTCTCATCCACCTTCTCTTCCCAAAACACCATCACATCTCTCTTTTCTGTCTCTCCCTCCCTCACATCCTCCATGCTGCCTTTAAACTGTCCATCAGGAAGCCGAGCCCCTTTAACAGGCCGCTTAATGTGTATTTTAAATACAGTTTATTTTTATTTGACTTATTTTTATTTCTGGGATCGCTGTTTTACTTTCCAGTATTTGAGTTGAGAGTGTTTTTGCTGCACGCGGCCGTTTTTAAAGGTAAAACTGATGATGAACTTTTGAACGTTTACAATGTTGTTCACAAGGACAGTAAATAAAAACAATAACATTAAAGAATTTGATACAAGGGATGAATCTATTGAAACGATTTAATATGTTAGAATGAATAAAAACACTAAAACAGCACAGATATTTACAAATCAACTTTTGTATTTTAGAAATGTAATAAAATAATGAATGAAACAATAAAATATAAATATGTGCAATGAGTGTAAGAAGAGCATTTATGTAAGTAAGGAGGATATCTTGCATATTAATGTCAAACTCGACTTTATTAACGTTTTCAACAAAGAATTGCAAACAGAAATATTTAGACAGCCGACAGTCAGAACCAGGACGGAAAGCCCCGACGTGACAAAGCAGCAGCCGGGTGAAACTCTGAGTAACGCTTGTTTAAAGCTGAACGAGACGACAGATGTGGTTTCTGGTCACAGTTTTCTGTCAGTGTTTAATCTGACCAGTTAAAAACATGAGGTGGACCACATGAGGTGGCTCGTCTGTTTTCTCAGCACCAAGACGAACAACATTCCAGTTATTAGCACCGCCTCCAGAGCAGGTTAGTTTATGATGAGTGGAATGGACCAATCATAGATGGATCAGTATGGTTATATATGTTTTTGATATGTGCAGATATGAAACTAGATAATCGTATATAACCCAGAGCGAGGGCGACTCGTCAACATAATCAACATCATCAATTAAAGAAATACACCGATTTGCATAATGCGCCTCGATGCGTTGCAAAGACAAGATGGCCGCGCCCGGTCGAAGCATGGATCCTCCCAGGGAGGAGAAACTTTGGCTAAAAAACCTCGTCCACAATCGTCTAAAGTGCGGCAGCGACACTCAAACTTTCACTGAAGCATAACTCGACCATCCCACCAGGCCAGTGAAGAGTTAGGAGCTGAAGCACAGTAAAGTTAAGTGTGTGCAGAAACAGATGTTGTCACTCATCGCTGGCTGTCAATACAGAGGCTAAGAACCAGGTCCAGCTCAATGCATAGGTGATATGGGCGGTCTCCTCGAGTACGACGTTCCCGGGAACGTGAGCGTTTTGAATGAAGCCTCGGTACGATGTTAAATATGAGCCTCACTGTCTCTCTGCTCCGCTCGTATTTACCGTCACTCTGCCGCTCTCTCTCACGACACAAGTTACAACGAGAGGAGAGGAGAGATGCGTTCAGGTCCAGTTGGGAAAAACTACAAACTCGATCTTTTAATAGAGAGGAAGGTGAGAATTTTTATGACTGTTATCATCACAAAAGTAATGAAAAAATTATCTTTAGATTAATTGATAAAAAATTACTCGTTAGGTGCAGCCTGAATATTAAATCAATGCTTTGGGTGTTTTAGAAATGGTGTCGTAATGTAGTTTGTCCAGCAGAGGGCGCTCTGCACAGCACTACGCCGGTCCGCACCAGAATAAGTTGGCAATGTTTAAAGCTCCTGTGAGGAGTTTTTCACTGGTTATGAAACAGACTGAATCAATTCTGATGACTCTGTATGACCTACAAAAACAAACCAGACGAGCAACGAGATCGAATAGTTGATAGATAGTTGGCTAACCTTAGCATGCTCGCTAACGTTATGTCAACCAAAATACTATCTGAGTGTGTGTGTCAGTGTTGTCAGTCTAGCTTGACAAATAACTTTTTTCAATAAACACGTCTCGCCAGTGAAAAGTAAACAGAGCCGGTGAGTCCCGAGACTGAGCATGCTCAGTTTCGTGTGTCTTTGACAAAAACCCAGAATGCTCGTTCATGCGTACGAGTGTCCGCGCGAGCGCGTACAAGAAGGTTGACTAAAGTTCCCTCAACGGCCGACCCTGTCGCTAGGAATGAGGATTTTCTCAAAGTTACATGTAGCACCTTTAAGCATGAACAGGACAAAATCAGATCAAAACAGATATGAGGTACGGCTTTGTCCACAGGGGGCGCCAAAATCAACCAAGTAAAAGTTCCTCACAGGAGCTTTAATATTCTTGATCATTGTTAACAAAAGCAGCCTCCTGAGCAGCATGCATCGTCAGAGCTGCTCACTGTAGAATCAAGTTGCAAAGTTTATTCTATTTCACTTTGTCTTCGTCCGAATGGATAACCAGCTTTTTATTCAGAATCGTCTCAGAGTCAGTTCGTCTTCAGTTCAGGAACAGTTAGGTGTGTTTTCTTTCCTAACAGACGACACTGTGACAATTTTCAAATTCACACATTATAGATGCAGAGTGAGGAGATGATATCTGTGTGTGTGTGTGTGCGTGCGTGTGTGAGGGCTGAGAGGGGATGAGTCACCAGCAGAGGAGGGCGATTTTTAGAGGGTGTTATGCATAAATACACACACACACTCAGATCTGAGAGGATTCACCAGATGACTAACACGCTGCTGATGGAGGGCCGAGTTAATCTGACCTCGTTCAGCGTCGGATTCTTCACTTCAAACCGAACATGAACACAACAACAACAACAACAGTGTGTTAGCACCTAATGAATAAATCTCTTTAACACAGAATGTTCCAGAAACACTCAGACATCTGGACAGTGTGCTGCAACACCCGCAGACATACATTATGCATAAGCTGTGTTCAGACAGTGTCACTCAAACATCACCAGGATGTAACACTCTGCTTTAAATCAAACATCACCAGGATGTACCACTCTGCTTTAAATCACACATCACCAGGATGTACCACTCGGCTTTAAATCACACATCACCAGGATGTACCACTCGGCTTTAAATCACACATCACCAGGATGTACCACTCGGCTTTAAATCACACATCACCAGGATGTACCACTCTGCTTTAAATCACACATCACCAGGATGTACCACTCGGCTTTAAATCACACATCACCAGGATGTACCACTCTGCTTTAAATCACACATCACCAGGATGTACCACTCTGCTTTAAATCACACATCACCAGGATGTACCACTCGGCTTTAAATCACACATCACCAGGATGTACCACTCTGCTTTAAATCACACATCACCAGGATGTACCACTCTGCTTTAAATCACACATCACCAGGATGTACCACTCTGCTTTAAATCACACATCACCAGGATGTACCACTCTGCTTTAAATCAAACATCACCAGGATGTACCACTCTGCTTTAAATCACACATCACCAGGATGTACCACTCGGCTTTAAATCACACATCACCAGGATGTACCACTCTGCTTTAAATCACACATCACCAGGATGTACCACTCGGCTTTAAATCACACATCACCAGGATGTACCACTCTGCTTTAAATCACACATCACCAGGATGTACCACTGTGCTTTAAATCACACATCACCAGGATGTACCACTCGGCTTTAAATCACACATCACCAGGATGTACCACTCGGCTTTAAATCACACATCACCAGGATGTACCACTCGGCTTTAAATCAAACATCACCAGGATGTACCACTCTGCTTTAAATCACACATCACCAGGATGTACCACTCTGCTTTAAATCACACATCACCAGGATGTACCACTCGGCTTTAAATCACACATCACCAGGATGTACCACTCGGCTTTAAATCAAACATCACCAGGATGTACCACTCGGCTTTAAATCACACATCACCAGGATGTACCACTCGGCTTTAAATCAAACATCACCAGGATGTACCACTCTGCTTTAAATCACACATCACCAGGATGTACCACTCGGCTTTAAATCACACATCACCAGGATGTACCACTCGGCTTTAAATCACACATCACCAGGATGTACCACTCGGCTTTAAATCACACATCACCAGGATGTACCACTCGGCTTTAAATCACACATCACCAGGATGTACCACTCTGCTTTAAATCACACATCACCAGGATGTTCCACTCGGCTTTAAATCAAAGACTTTCTGAAAGACGTATTAAAGTCTAAAGAAGATACGCGGAAACAAAAATGCAGAATTAAAGAACATAAATAAAAAAAAGACAGGTCTGCACTGAGCTGTGAAAATCTTCCCGAACAGGAAATGAACCTTCAAAATACAAGAGATCTGATCTTTAAAGCTCATGTGAGGAGTTTTGTTTGATTATGAAATGGATTAAATGAATCCTGATGTCTCTGTATGACCTTTAAAAGCAAACAGACCATCAGGAAGAAGACTGATTATTTCTCTGTATGTATGTGTAATGTGTGTAAGCGCTGGCACCGGGTCGCTGTCAGACGAGCAGATTAACAGCAAGCTGCAGAAACAGATTCACAGCGAGTGACACGTTTGACTTCTAAAGAAAGCAGGAGGAGATTTATCTGCAGAAAACACGACACACACATGTACAGGACAAGATCAGCAAAGACAGGAGACTTAATGTCCACAGGGGGCGCCAAAACACAACATGAGAGTTACTGATAGGAGCTTTAAAGGACCAGTCAGACCAGATCCAAAAATGCTTGAAGATAATAAATCCTGCATCTTGATTTCTTTCATTATATTTCTGGCATCCAAATAGAAAATGACAAACAAACAAGAAAAGTCTAAAAATAAGTCTGATTTCTGGGTTTCAGAAAGTCTGCAGCTGCTCAGAGGTGGAGGATCGTGTGTGTGCGTGCAGAGAGAGACAGGAAACACTGTTAGGAACGGAGATAAACTTCCTTTTTAACCTGCGTTCGCGTACACAACCGTCTGCGTCATGAACGTAACTGTTCTCATACTTGTCTCTGCACTACGCGTGTTACTGGAGGATACCTCTAGAGGGCGCACCAGAGAGCTCAGGCCGCATGCAGCTACTGTATGTGCAGGATGTAAGCAACAGACATGGAGACACTCCAGGAGGTTACTGTGATGTTCACTCTGAGATCATGACAGAAGAAGAGACAGCTTTTACTGCGTGTGCACGTTTGCTCCTCTCCACGCCTCAAACAACTGACTTCTCCTCCGTCTTTATGATTTCACATTAAAACAAACTATTTAAATATGTACACCCTAAACATAAATATATTTATATAAGCTGACCCAGAGACGTCAGACCTGCTGCGATAAATGGAGACCATATGAACATAGGGAGGATCCAGGGTCAGATCTCAGCTGAACCATGACGACCTCTGTTACACAACATCACAATTACATGACGGCACCAGAATCACACTCTTGGCTCCCACAGCTGTTATAGGAAAGGTTTAAATTTTGAATCCAAGAATCCGAACACATCGAGTGTTTTACTTTGTGAACTCAGATTTGAACTCCATCTTTTATTTTTCAGGCAGAAAAAAAGTCGTTTCCAAGGCGGCTGTGACTCATCCTCTGAATGACTCTGTGTGGGTTTCCTGCATCGTAAGCAGGTGGAATAAATAGTCTCCCTCTGCACAGGACGCTGAAACTGAACCGCTCCTGAGGAGAGCGCTTACTTCTAATCCATCACACGCTCAAAGCAGCGTTCAAGAACAACAATCAGAAATGTGACACAGAGAACTTTTCACAATGAAACCTCTAAAATCTTCTTTAATGTTTAGTTTAGTTGTTTTTATTTTATGTATATTTTTACTCTTTACCAAAATGTTTTCGCAAATAATTTTAATGTGAACATGGAAGCAAGTTTTCCACAGCCGGAAAACGACAGTAAAACAGAAGGTTTAAAGTTTTTATGTCTCTATGTCCATATTTGTTTGCAGAACAAATGAGTTGTGTACGTTCACCGAGCATAAGGAGACGTTTTATCAAAGTTTTAACGGCAGACGATGATGCTCTCTTTCAGCTGTCAGACGTGATTTTCTGATTAAATTTACATCAAATTAATTTACATCTGATAAAGCAGCAGCATTTTAAAGGCGCTCAGATAATCTGTCTGCACATATAAACTGACTCTTCCTCCACCTGTGCTGAGCTCCACCCCTCCTCTGACGGATGAACTCCCGTCTGTGAGATGATTAAAACGAGACGAGGGAACATAAGCCTGCTGCGAGCGGCCTCACTGATGGATTACAGACCGGTTTTTAAAATCACAGCCGCGGTGATTATCACATGAATATGCACTTTTTACCTGCGTTACATTTGCATTGATACATACAACAGCCACTATCCAAACTCTGCAAAGGCTTGGCTTCCCCATCACTTCACCCTCTACTCACATCATCCCTTCCTCCCTCTCTCTGTGTCCTCCCCCCTTTGAGGATAAATCGTCAGGAGAGTCTCCTCCTCACTTTGTTTATAATTTTGAGATTAATTTTGTCCCAAGCGACGAGAGAACGCTGCTTCACCTCCGCCAGCACACTCAGAAGGTCACCGCTTCCCTTACAGATGTGTGAGTGCTGACATCTGGTGGCCGACTGCAGAATTGCGCCTCCAAACTTAAATAAGCCCGTCACCAGACTGCTCTTCTTTTCTGCCTCTCTTCTTCTTCCACCACCTTCTTCTGTCTGCCTTCTTCATCCTCCTCTCTCCTCCTCTCTCTTTGTCTCTCTTGTCTGTTTGTCTGTCCGTCTCTCAGAGAGGAGGAAGATGACGACATCGCCCATCAGTTCTGTTGCCCCGCCTCCGAGTGCAGTAGCCCCTCCTCTAGGTAACCAGGGGCGTTGGAGCCGCTCCCCCCGCCTGCCCCGCCCGACTCTTGCCCGGTAAATCGAGGGGTTGATAACGAGCCCTCTTCCTCTCCTCCTCCATGGCTGTCTCTGTCTCTCCTTTTCTTTCTTTTTTTGCCCTCTTATCACAAAACAGCAACAGCTGAAACCTGCGGGGTTAAAAGAAAACACAAAACAGAAGGAGGAAGTCTGGGGTTCCTTCAAAGATTTTCAAATTAAAGGCTTGTTTGTCCAGAAAGACTTGTGCAGAATGAGAAACCTTTAAAAGAAAATGACGCTGGCTTTGCACTTCTGCTGCTGATCTTTTCTTTGTTCTCTTTTCTTTTAAACTGGCGACAGATTTTCAGATCACAGCCTGTGTGGGACAGTAACAGTTGCTCTGCAGCTTTAAACCAACAGGACACTATAATCCTCAGCCACAGCAGTGTGACCCACCTGGAGACGTCAGCAGTGACTCAGCTGCACGTCAGCAATGAGGCTGCATTTTTGTGCATAATGCGAACGCGCCGGACGGTCTTTGACCTCGTCTCTCCCCTCGTCTTCTAGTTTGGGTCTGAACAGGACTTTACAGTTTCTCCTCCCTGTCCGAGCATGAAGCCATGACCCCGCTGTGTCCTGACCTCGCTGTGCACAGAGCCTGAGGGAGACAGAGTTTGAACAGGTTTGGAAAGATGCAACAAAATGCTCCAAAACATCAACATGATAGCATCAGAAAACCAGCAGGTTATCTCTGGTGGAGCTGCCATTTGTCCCGACTCTGTCTCTGCAGGGCTCTGCTGTGTTACAGCATGTCTTCACCACATCTCACCAAACTCTCTGAAACAAGGGACTGAAGACTCCTCTGGTCTGGGAGAGACTTTTTAGCTCTTCATGAACTGTAACGAGCCTCTCCTGCAGGTAACCAGACGTCATTCAGAGGTCGTCCCTTCTGCTGGTGACAAAGCGCTGAAGTATTCAGCCACTGCACTCATATGATTTGGTCTCCTCTCTGCTCTGTCTTTTTTAGACTCATTACCGTCCCTACATTCTGCCACCAGGGTTCTCCTTATAGCTGCTTCATTTTCTTATTCCAACAATCTACTTGCACCCAGATACACTGCTGCAGGAGCGTTAGCAGCAGCCAGCGATGAAACAGTTTCATAAACAGTTTTAAATCGCCAGAAATGAGAACAGGGTTTGGTGTAAAGGTCATTCAAAGAGATATTTATGGAAAGCATTTACAGCAAACATGTAAATCATGCTAACTAGCTCGGTGCTAAGTTGACTCAGTAAGGATTAAGAGTCTGAACGTTCAGCTGCTCGGTGCCACATGCAGTGACTCACAGGTAGGAAGAGTCAAAGAGAGAACAACACATGAAGTGCTTCCCCCCCTTTACAGTTTTAGGGAGAACCCTGCTGCCAACGTGTACAGTGCACACACACACACACACACACACACACACACACACACACACACACACACACACACTTGAACACACGCACAGCAGCTAGCAGCTGCCAGAGTCCTCAGAGGTAATATTCAGTGTGTTTACATGCAGAGCGTTCAGCTTTAAGGTAATGTTTGAACTACCATGCACCTGGATTAGAGTAACATGGATTTATTTAATCTGCTGTATGTCGTGTGACGTGTTGTCATCTTCATTAATATGATAATGAGATTCTAAATGAAAGCAGAAATCTTTACAAGCTTCTTAATCCGTCCTACATGCAGACCAAACACCGCCTTAAAGTCCACATCCGTCCGTACATGTAGAAAATAACAGAGTGATATCGTATCGATCACTGCATCAGTGTCTCTGATGTCCTCCAGAGGTCTCTCAGGCCAGAGATATACTCGCTTTTTAACCTTGTGTTCGCGTACAAAACCGTCAGACATGGAGACACTCGTTCTCAGTGGCCCCGGTGACAAAGTTCTGTATCCAGCTCAGGCGACCGATGAGCGGTGGACAGAACACACTGTCTGCTCCGTCCCCGCTCCGTCTCTCCAACATGTTCCTCCGAGCACGGACGTAACGCTCCCGGACTTGTTCCCATTTAGTTTTGCAGGTTTCCACGTCGACTTCTCAAACAGAACTTATCTGTCTGCAGCTGTTTGACAGGCGTGTTTGTCTCTGTGCAGCGGCAACAACACATCGTACAGATGTGGATCATTGTGGACTCGGTCTATCAGCTCGTCTTCAGAACTTTCTGCACTGCCCCTACTGCTCATGTGCAGACTGCATCTAATGTACACAGCAGACGTTAAAAACAGACGCAGGGAACGCGGCGGCCTTAATGCTCAGGTGAGCACGTAGTTAAAAGCAAGTATATCTCTTGAAGGAGTCTAGTTCTAACTTTTGTTGCTTCTTAGGTCACTGGCAGCAGAAGTTCCTCATCTTGGCACAGGAAGTGTGTTTAGGTGGAATGAAATGAAGTGGCAAATAATGTATGAATATAGTTTTTGACTTCTTGGTCTTTTGCTTTCATCAAAAAATACTCTGCAGAGTTGCTTCCAGTTTTGCATTTGGCAAATTCATTCCGCCTCTTTTACCCACCACACGAGCTGTTCCAAATAAATCCTGCACAAACCCGATTCTACTTTTTGGACTTGAAAGTGAAACCAAAACTTTTTAGACACCAGAAATTTGCCCTGCGCCCACAGACTCTGCATTTATATCCACATATCTGCTCACAGAGTTTATTTAAGTTGCTTCACTCAGTCCTGGTTGCTGCTTGCGAGAAGCAAACACTTGTAGGCAGAGAGCAGAATATTGTTGCTCTTTGAGGTGACTCACATCAACTACAGTCGCCTAAACCTGCTCACAAGCGTTCATTTAACCAAACATTAAACAGCTTGCTAGTAAAACTGTATCATTTCTGGTTATGTCAAACATCAGATAAAATGCCCACAGATAAAGAGAGAAGCTTGGTCTGCGTGTACTGTCAGCCAAATTAAAACTCCATACTTGCCCCGGTGTTGCCTTAAAGTCTGGCCTGCATGTAAACACACTGTGACCTCCCCTCAGAGAGAGGGAGCTGAGGAGGAGGTGATGATGAAGGGAACGACAGAAGTCAAACAGCCGAGCCCTCTGTGTCTTTTCTCATCCGTTCTCTTTCGTCTGTCACCTCCTCTCTTCTTCGTCTGTGTCTAAACCTGCAGCTTTGACCTCATGCTGCTCCTCCTCTTTCCCTCTCCTCCTTCCTCCCTCCCTTCCAAAAGAAAGAAAGAGAAATGTATCCGTGTGATCAGTGCCAAGTAAATCAAAGGGAAGATGAAAAAGAGAAAAGCTCTCCGTCTCATTGCCAAGTAAGATAGAAGGAGGGTTGATTCTCTCGTCGCGGTGCCAGGATGAAGAAGAAAACGTCTCCAACTCAGACATAACGTGATATCTGACTCATTCACACACTCATCTTTGAGCTGCAGCAAACACCACGCAGATCTGTTTCTTTGTGCAGTTCGGTCTTTAGCTGCTGCTCGCTTCGTTTGAATAGAATGTGTTGAGGGTCTCTCTGTGTGTAAACTCATATTGAGTGATGGGTTAGTTAGACTGAGTGACGAAGAGGAGGATTACTTACAGGAGACGGACACAAAGATTTACACGCAGCACGATGACACATGACACCATGTCAAAGGTCAACAACACAAGTCAAGTGACTTTTATGAAACTGAGGAGAAAAATAAACTTAAATTACT
Organism: Semicossyphus pulcher; assembly: GCF_022749685.1. Taxonomy (NCBI): domain Eukaryota; kingdom Metazoa; phylum Chordata; class Actinopteri; order Labriformes; family Labridae; genus Semicossyphus; species Semicossyphus pulcher. Next base: position 30,994,913 of record NW_027211637.1, read on the forward strand.
GCCCATGAGCAGAAACGTCCTCTCAATGCAACTACATTTATTTTTATCCTCATTATTATTAATCAGCTTTTTTTTCAGCTTAACATTTGCTTTCTATGCAGTCAGACTCAGTAGGCAGACACAGTTGGATGTTTTTAACAGCTGAACATGCACCGAAAGTGTTACGAGGTGCATCAGACTGCATCGACTCACCACGACCTCTTGATTTTTGTAGTGCAAATAAGGACTCTGCTTTTTCTGCTGGCAAAGATGGCCCCACCAAAATCAGAGGAGGAAGTTTTGTCTGTTGTCCTTGATTTATTGTTTTTAAAAATGGCACTAAGACATTTCAACTTTATCAAACTGCAAATGCAAGAAAAATGTTCCCCCTGAACTTTAATGCTGTTCTGTTTTCTATTTCACTTATTTTATCAATGATTTAGACGCAGCTTTAATGTCAGGATTACAAAATCCAATGCACCTGCAGCCTCCTTCATGCTACACATGAGCTGTGTCCTAAACCAGAGGCTGCATCCTTCGGAGGAGGCGGTCTACGGAGGATGCGCCGTTCTGCTGTCTTGGGGCGTGCTCAGCTGCGACAGCACAGACCGAACTTCTGATGTTGCTGTCTGATGCTGATGATGTTTCATGTCGTAGATGCGCAGACGTTAAAGGCGAACTGAATGAGGCGGTCTGGTCTACGGAGCATTTCCTGTTTGGGTCACCAGCTGTTCCCGCCCTTACCCTTGCGTCACCAAATGCCGCTCCTGTCGCCAAGCAACAGATAGCTAGCGAGCTAACTTGCTAGCATAACTAAAGTCACGTAACTTCACCTAATATTTAAAAGATAATTTGTTTAAAGGGCCCTTTCGTGTTTGTAAATGTGTGTAACGCAGCTATTCGACCGAGCTGCAACCAAAAACGTTTACATTTAAAAGTTTAATCTTTTGGCTGCGTCATCGGGACGGCCATCGACACGCCGCTGTGACGCAATCGGCCTTCAAATACGTCCTTCGAAGGATGCAGCCCCTGGATTGGGACACAGCTTACATACTCCAACAACACATATGTTTTTGTTTACTGTGACTAAAGTTCTCTATTCAAGCACCATGCTCCCTCTGAACTGTGGAATCATCTTATATTTAACTTAAGTTTAATGTAAGAGTAAAGTAATGAGCAAACAAGTGATTGAGGGAGTGATTGCAGACACGTCCTGTGTTTCCAGATGGTTTATGTCTTTGTACTTCCTGTTTGTCTCTCACTACAGGCCACCTTTTTTCCTTCTGATTTCATAAGCGATGTAAGAGGACCAGAAATGAGCTGCAGCCTGTCAGACAGGAGCCCTTTTATTCTCCTGTATTTAAATGATGGGTAGTCGTTCAGTTTTACAGCTTGTCCGTCGTGATGATGAGAATCTCTCCTTCACATGGAGAGCTAACTGCCGATGAGTCTGTCGTGATGGATGGAAGCTGCAGTTTGCAGAATGATGGGAGGCGTTAATCAGCAGCGAAGAAGGAGAATAGAGCGAAGTGTCGTGTAGCAGCAGTCGTTCTGTCGTCTCAGCGTGCAGGGAAATAATCTGATGTTTGACTAGATCTGACTTTACATGTGCCACACTTTATATTAATGTATGCAGTTAGTTTTTTAATCTTTGTAGACTTGTTTGGAGTTTTGGGACTATAAAATCTAATCAGTTTCTAACATTGAGGCAGTTTTATTAGCTGACAAAACGATCATAAAGCACTTTAATTTATTAGCTATTAGCTTTATTAGCTTGGCTGACACAAAAAGTTTGACTTGAAAACGACGAGCGGACAATCAAAGCATTTAAAGATGTAACATAAATGAGAGTTACGGGCTGATTGTCTGTCAGACAGCAGAATGTGTTGCACTAGCTGTTTGCTAGCTTTAAAAAAATTAACCTTTTAAATGCGCCTTTCGGTGGGCTAATGTTTAGCATGGCTTAGCTAATGAACCGGTTCATATGTTAGCTTCCTTTTTCTCTGTGTGCGGGGTCATATATGTTAGCAAAGGGTTTATTTTTGTTGTAATGCTTGTTACGTAGACTTTACTAGATACTAGCAACAGTTAGCGCTCTTTGCTACAGTAGTTTGGAGCTTTATCGATTAGCATTTAGCATTGTATGCTAGTTTAAAGAGCGCTGTTAAAGTTTTTGGTTGTTGGCACATTTACAGTAACTGTCTGGTTGGATTCAGTTATTTTTAGCACTTTGGGACATAAAAGATCCAAAACTACAGAATCTGATTCAGGCTGTGTGACAAAGTATCTCAGGCTCATTAGCCTTCTTGGCTAACTTGTTTGCTAGCAACCGTCAGAGGTCGACAGGAACAAACTTGCAGAGTGTTAAAGAGTCCTAAAACGGGAAGAATTCTCTCAAGTCCGCTGTCAGTTTTATCAGATAGATTTGGTGATTGATTGAAGACTCACTGGTCCACAACACACACACACACACACACACACACACACACACACACACACACTCACTCGGGCGTTAAAGGGATCTTAGGAAGAGTTGGACATCAACAATCGTCAGAAAAAATCACTAATAATCATTTAGTAAGGAGATGATCATGTAGCCCCAAAAGCAGGGGATCAATATATATCTGTATTGATCTGTTCATGTCTATAACTGACCCCAACTCTGCCGGGAGTTTCCACTGAGCTCTATTAGACTCTCCATCACTGTATGAAGCCACAGGCTGCTGCGAAAGAGACTTACTCCATCAGCAGTGACGTTTCCTCCTCTAACGATCTATTTCTGTACACCTTTATTTAGGTCTTTTATTTTGAAAGATGCATGTTACAGGAAATCAGTTCCTGCTTGTTGCACGTCTCTTTGTTGTTGTTTTGGCTGTTTGGAAAGACTCTGCTCCTCGTCAGCAGCACTTCTCTGTTTCTCTGCAGCTCATTACCACTTGTCACCTCACATCCGCAGACAGACAGACAGGCAGACAGACAGACAGGCTGCAGGTCTCTGTGCTGATTATGTAACCTAGCTCAGCTCACAGTGGCAGATGAGTCGTGTCGTACAGTCAGAGGAGTTCGGGGAGCTGAAGTCGTCTTGTTAGCGCTCGTCAACACGCTGTAATAATGGAGTCTGGTGTCGGCTTGTTTATTCGAAGCCTTCGTTACCTTTCAGTGTCTCTGCAGTCGACTCGCTGCTCTGACCCACTTTCACGCGGCTCCACAGAACTTATTTAAAGGGGAAAGTTTGCATTTCATTTTCAAACACAAGGACAAAGATCAAAAGGAAAGTGTTCATTCAGAAAATCTGCACCGTCTGCTGAAACACCTTCACACCTTATCGGCACACTGAGGACATGATACTCATGCAGATCTGTGTGAAAGCTACACGTCTGTTAAGCCTGCAAACAAATTAATTTGATTAAAGATTAATTTTAGGCTTCCAACTTCACACCAGGCCTCGAGGAAACTAGCCTTCGAGCTAATCTGGTATTATTACAGGAATGAGTGTTAAAATGCGCGGCCCCTGCAGATCCAGTTTACAGATCCAGTCGGCTTCATGCAGGAAGTTAAAGTTTCCCTGCAGCTTTTTTTTTTTACAGAGAAGTTTGTTCACCAAACACACCCACACACACACACACACACACACACAAACACTTCCACAATAAACATTTGCAGATATAAACTCACCTGCTCGACTTTTCAGGGTTTCTTTTTTTAGTACCTGTGAGGAAAACTGCAAATAAACATCTTGCACAAGTTCCTGTAATCTGCTAACACTGTTCAGCATGTTTGTCTCTGCTGATTTCAGACATCAAGACTTTAAACTCCGATGTGGGAACTTCTTTTTTTCTGAATGAGACATGCTCACGAATTGATCAATCTATCAAATACAGCAATGTAAGAGGTGTTGATCAGGGCTGCACCCTAAAAGTTGCAGATCTGGATCTTTAGACTCTGAGTTGACGTCACTTTTGTCAGTTGAATCTCTTCACTGTGCACAGAGCTGCAGGAGCACCAGCAATGCAGGCTGTAGGCTTTACAAGCCGAGTCTCAGATGACCCTCCTCATCGCCGAAACAATCACACCTGCAGAGTAAATCCAGTAAAAACACTGAGGCAGTTTCATGTTAACAATCCGTGTCTGTGCAAAAGATAAATTAAAAAACAACTGTGAAGGGATTTCAGACACGTAGTCGTCAGCTGTCGATGCTTTTGGTAAATAAAACGTGTCTTTAAGTTTAAATGAGACTCAGAGGCAGAAAGAGAACTTTGTTGAGGCGCTGAACTAAAAGAAAAACGTATTTAACAGCCAAATCAGATTCAGCTGGCAGGATTGTGTGTCTGCTGCAGCCCTGGTGTTAATTATACAACTCTTAGAAAGGCTTAGAGTCTAATGAATAGGTGGCATTCATCAGGCTGCAACAGAAGAATTGCAACAACTTTGTGCATTGAAGAGGTTTTGCTCGAGCTGAATTGGAGCACATGTTCAAACGGAGCCAAAGAAAAGACGGAGAATAAAAATGTTTCTTTAACGAGGCCGAGCGTCTGCACAGATTAACCCTGCAGTTTATTTATACGCTGACAGTGTGAAGACTGCATCAAACCGAGCTCCTCACACTGATGTGTGTTCTTAACGGGACAAACTTCTGCTCTCGTTGTTTCTGAAGGAGTCAGAGGAGAAGTGTGTCTCCGCTCTGATTGGATGTGACGTTTGCTCTCTGAGGCGTCTGGATTTATGTGTGAGCGTGTGACGGGCAGATGACAGGTAGCAGAGAGCAGAACAGGAGCAGAGTGAGTGTGTGTGTTTAATCTCACAGGCAGGGGGCGGCCTTCAGTCTGCCTCACTCCCTCCTTTCTCCTCATTTTCTCTCTCAGTGTTTAATTCACTCTCATCTTTATCATATGACAGTTTGTCCACATTAAACAGATTAAATGGCCATAAGAACAGCTTCATTTATTTATTCGTGCATTCGTTGCAGTTGGTGCTCGTTTAATGAGCACTTCTTCTAATTCTGACACACAGATGAGATTCTTTCTGTCTCAGCTGTGCAAACTATCTTCTGCATTGTGTTGATTTATTGTTGATCTTTTAAAAGTTGAGTTTTCTTCACACTTCAGCACTACCTGCAGACGCTGAACATCAGTGAGTGTTTAAAGTCCAATCCCAGTTCCCTCCTTTGGCTCGACCTGTAGTTTATTGGGCCCTCGACTGGGCCGTGGCCCGTCAGAACAGACACCACTTTTCACTTTCATGCACGAAACATGAAAATATCTGAGCTGTCACTTACACAAATCTTTTATCTAAACTTAAACTAAGACATATCAGTGATTTAGAAACTTTTGCATTTTCTTTGCTTTTTCACGTCACACTGCCTCAGTTTGTAAAGAACACCTCACCCTCCAGTGTCTGGTCTGCATCTGGAAAAGCTCCGATTGGAGAGCCAGGTAATCCCCGGAAGAAACGGGACGTCTTTCCTGAAGCAGCAGCAGCACACAAAACAGAGAGTTAGGGCAAACGGGGCTAATTTGGATTGGGACTAAGTTAATTGGTGATCCTCTGGCAACACCATCTTCTAAAGGTTGCTTTTAATGCTGCCTGAATGAGGCGTGACCTTTCTGTGTGTCTCTGCGTCTCTTTCCTGCACGTGTTTCCTCCCAGACTCAAAGAGACGTGCAGGAAGAGTGACCGAGTTAAGCGATACTCACAACCATAACTGAGCCAGCAGGTAAAGCCAAAGGATAAATAGACACATCTTTACATCCCCTCTTGCAGTACAACACCTGCTCATAGCATCTAAAGCAGGCGTCTGCAACCTTTTTTCATCTGAGAGCTACTTTAAAAAGCTTTCTTTCCCGCTCCCCGTGGAAACAGTATGTTTTAGGCTTTTTCTTGCCGTGGCCTCCTTCACTGTCCATCATAAATCTGGCTAAACAGGCTAACCGCACCGAACTCCTCATTTTAGCTCAACTAGCATACAGCTAACTGACCCGACCTCTTCGATGGACGTTGCTGCAACATTGCTGTGATTGGTTCGGTTCAGACTTTGACAAACTTGTCAGGAGCGTCACCGTTTTTTATTGACAGCTGATAGGCCCATTTGTTTTGATTGGAGGGGGCGGGACATCTGTGTCTTTGACTGCATGGAAGTGGGAAGAGGCTTTCAAGGTGCATTTATTGTCGTCGGAGACCCCTGTTCTAAAGCTTTGTTAAAGGTGTTGAAAGCACCTGTTTGGCACAAGGTTAGGTCTGACTGATTGATTAATTGATTGGACTTAATTGTAAGACAGTGTCTGAAATGTCTGTTGCATAACAGCAGCTCCATTTGCAACTTACAAACATAAGACATAACATTTCAAACATCAAACGCAATATTCACGGCCCTTTGATCAGTCTTCAGTCTCAGTGTTTGATTTGAATCGTGTGTCATGTCCCAGCTTTGACATGTTTTACTGTAGGTTGATTTATGGAGTTTCTCAAGTGGTCTGTCTGCAACCTTTGAGCACACTTTCACTTGGTGAAGCCGTTTTGACTCTAAATTAGCACCTAATACTTTTACCGTGAGATGTTTTCGTACTTTAGGAGACTCAAAGTCACAGAAGTAAAAACAAAGGTAGAATGTGTCGCCTCGTCTTTAAAGATCAACGTCTTGAGAAGAAATAAACTCTTAGTTTTTTCTGTGGTCTCTCCAGGTCAGTCGTTTTCTGTTAATCCACTTATCGAGTAATTATCTCCTTGCTTTCAAACTGTTTCATATTTTCAGGGTGTTTTTTCTGTTTATTTTCTGAGCTGGACCTTTCAACACATTTCATGCTGCCTTCAGCGTCCTTATTTTTCCTACTTAATCATCCCGATGTGTTGCGTTCAAGGGACACCGAAGAACTTAAAGCAGACAGAACTTGAGATGCATCTTATACTGAAAGCAAAAGTTCTGTCACCAGTTTGTTTCCTCCTCTCAGATTAGACGTCTGATTTTACTGCAGGTTATGAAAGAGCAAAAAGGAGGTGCAGGTGGGAGGTCTGTACCTTGAGATGAAAAAAAGAGCTCATTAGCATAATTACAGCTGCATTGTGATACTCAGTGAGGGGTTACATGAATCACACACACACACACACACACACACACACACACCCTCCCTCCTCTCTCTCCTCGTGCTTCTCCTCTTCTCCTCTTTATTGCTGTTTCTTTACTTCCAGTCATTTTATTCCTCACTCTCTCTTTCTCTGTGTCTCATGGTGTAAATACTCCGATCGTCATTCTTCAGTCTGTTGACTTTATTCTTCTGTAAATTATTTAAAAAAGAGATTGACCATGGATGATATACAATATATTATAAAAGTATGAAATACAAAAGAAATCTATTATCCACTGAAAACCCTGAGAATGTACCTGATGATGATGATGATGATGATGATTGTTTCTGTGCCATGATGAACAACTGCACTGATGATGATGATGATGATGATGATGTCATGACGATGACTACGACAGTGGTCAGCGATGAGGATGATGATGATGGTGGTGAATGATGAAGATAAATATTAAAATCTCCTATGATTCTAAAGATTCATGAAGCTGCCTGTTTTTGTTCAGCACCTTAAGTGAATCAGAAAAGCCCCGAAGTGTAAAGTCAAAGTATGGGGCCGATATATTTTATTTTTCTTTCTGACTGTGAAAAAAAGAGATAATCGATAGTCGGTCTGAATTTGTGTCGATCCTGAAGATAAAGTTGTTAAAGTTTTCGTAAATGTGATGTTTTCATTAAATGATATTAAAGACACAGGCAGCCTTTATGTTACCTGCATTTAGCATCCTGTTGCTCTCCCTAGCACTCAACATGAAAGACCAACATTATGTTAGTCAAGTGCCTTTGTTTCGTACACTTAGCTACTATATTTTTGGGCTAATTCACAAACCTTAGTATCATAAATCTGTCTATTACCAATTGAAATAATCTAAATAGCTAGCCAACTGAAACGTCCTCTAAGTTAATGTTTGCTAGCAATAAAATAAGCAAGCAAGCAAGCTAAGGTTAGCCAGCTAGCTTTGACATACATTTGCTTTGTACCGTTAGATACTTACATTGATGTTGGTTAAATTAGAATAGCTTTTTTAATAATACATAAGGTAGAATGATGGATCACATTAGCTGCTCTAGTATTGTGGAAAACTATACATGTCCGCTCTGTAAGTATTTCGCTAGCCATAATGTTAGAAAGCAAGCAAGCTAAGGCTAGCCTGCTAGCTGTAACATACATCAGCTTTGGACCGTTAGCTTTTTATATTATGTAGGCTAAAACTAACATTGTTTTTTTATAATACATAAGGTAAAATTATTGATCACTATAGTTGCTATAGTAATTTGGAAAACTAGCCAAATAAAATCTTCACTCAGTTAGTATTTTGCTATCAGTAACATTAGAACGTAAGTAAGCTAAGGTTAGCCAGCTAACTTTAACATATATTAGCTTTGGACCGTTAGCCATTTACTTTCATAATGGCTAGAATTAACATTGTTTTTTTTATAATACACAAGGTGAAATCATTGATCATGTTGGCTGCTGGAGTAATTTGGAAAACTAGCCGAATAATGTGTCCACTCAGTATTTTGCTATAACATTAGAAATCAAGCAAGCTAAGGTTAGCCAGCTAGTTTTAACTTATAGGTACATGGATCTTGCGTTGGTTGCATTGTTCTGTCAGCTAACAGAGTTATTTGCAAACGGAAAGCTAGCTAATTTGCTATTGTGGTCAGCCTAAAAGTCTGTATGAATGAGCTGACGTTATCCGCTCAAGACAGGTTTTTGCTACATTAGCTAGCTTGTAATTTATCCATTTTACTGAAACAACATGAAGGTTCACCCATGAATCGGTCACAATCCTTTGGTCAGACAGGCTTCGCTAAATAAATCTTTTTGTGCTTTGTGTGAAAACTGTTTACAGGACATCTGCAACTGCAAACAGGTGTAAAAAAAAAAATTACTTAAAGTATTATAGAATTTCAGTTCAAGATGATTTTATATTTGGGATATAATTATTGGGAAACTTCTCAGAGACTAAAAAATGTTTAATCAGAGACCGCACGTGTTATTTGTGAAAACCCACATAGAAATGAAATTAAAAACAAAAGTCCTTTCTTCACTTTCCTTTTAAGCATTAAATATCAGTGTTTGAATCCAGCATGAGTGACGACTCAAACTGTCATGTTATGTCACATTCACGGTTCCAATCTGCCAACTGAAGCCGAGGTCAAGGGGAGGCGACGTGAGAGAGCGAGCGAGGGATAATTCGATTAAAGTCTTAGTGAGTGAGAAAAGCAGGAGGTGGCAGCAGCAGCAGGAGGAGGAGGAGGAGACGCTCAGGTCCACAGAGAGGAACCGATCGAACTCATTCACACTTCAGGAAATCACACATCAGCACTTTTTCCTCGCAGCCGCCGGATGAAATTGGATTTTACACAACCTGACTGGAATTCAAACTCTGTCCTATCGAGCCTTTAAAACCTGCTGATGGGGGAACAGGAAGCAGGAAGTACAGAAACAGGAAGTACCATAAAGACCAGGGAGGCAGCTTCACAGCTTCCCCAACACTTGCAAGTGACTTTTTGAACTCTTTATGTGACTAATTTTGACATTTTTGTGACCAATTGTACTTCCTGACTGACTTAGCTGTCTCACCTGACCAACACAGACTTGCTAGCTTGCTAATTAGCTAATCTGTAGCTCTCAGAAGTCAGTGACAAGATAGGACTGGAGGTGAAACTGGGAATTAGAAGTTGATAAACGGATAATATTTTACATTTTTAGCTCCAGCTTTACTTTAAATTCCAGTCAGTTTAAAGAGAGAGGCTTTTAATAAAAGGTTTAACCTGCTAACAATGAAGCTAATCTGTAGCCTGCAGCTAATAAAGAGGATTGCTGAGGTTGAAATGGGCTGTAAATAGTTTGATTTAATGAGTTTCTGCGTGTGCTTCTAGTGTTTCTGCCTTTCAGGGGAATTTCAACCCATTTAAACAAACAAGGTTCCTGTGAAATGAGTTTAACTGCTAGCAAGGGAGCTAATCTGTAGCCAGAAGCTACTGCAGCTTCCCACAGGGATTAAATCTCTCAGCTTGTTAGCCTACTGATTCACTAAACCTCATGCAGTGAGAGCTGTGGACAGAGACTCCAGTTTAGACGCTTTTGCGACCTTTTTCTCGTCTCTTAGCGGCTCCACGAGTCAGTGAGCTTCTTGCAAACTTTAGCATTAAAGGCTGCGGGTCGATAGTCCTCCCTGCCTGCCTTTGCGGCTAGCTAAATGCCAACGTCAGCTGTGTCTTAAGCCTTGTTGAACCTTTATTGACCGGGTAGATACTGTACATGTGCACCACTATCATCTAAGAGGAAATTACTGTACATGAGCGTGTCTGGTGCCTGACTGTGCTCACCTCAGATTATTGGATTCCTATAAATGTTTGCATCTGCAGGTATCGATCCCGTGCAGAGAGAGAGAGTATAAGGAGGCCAGCTGTAGTCCAGGTCCAGCTAACAACACAGTGAACATGGTAAATATCTCATTTAAACACAGAAAAAATATGTATCAGAATAAGCTTTGTTTTATTTACTCACTGACTTCTTTGACTTTATTAGTATAGTCGGTTATTTTCATTTGCCATTAATCCTGCAAGTTAGTTTCTTGATTCATCAATTATTTTAATTTTTAATAATATAATTTTGTCTATCAAATGTCAGGAATTAATTAAATGATTAATTAAATGATTTTTAAAAAATGCTGTTTCATAATGAATTGACCAACTTAACAGTTAATTATTATTGTCTCCCATTATAACACAATGTGCTGCAGACTGTTGTGTCACTCAGAGAGGACAGGACATATCTTCATTAACTGTATTAATAATTGTTTGACATATTGGTAAGACTTAAAATAAAACAGGTTTAAAGTCATCATGCATTCTTTAAATCTCAGCCTGGTGCAAAGTTGAGCCTCTTACAAGATAAAAACAAATATATCTATCGTGAGAGAAAAACAGCTGCAGACTGATAATCATCTCACCATGGAGACGTAATCATGTGATTATTAAAGGGATTTTCTAAAGGTGCTCTAGTTTAGTTAGTGTTGCTCTAATTATATTTAAGTTTAAGTTTATTCTTTGGTTAGATTAGGGGGAAAGTAAAATGTTTTTCTGGTGCCTCAAAATGATTAAAATATCTTTGTGTGTTTCTACAACACTGAATATTAGTGGGATGGTAAGCAGCAGTCAGCGTTCAGAACAAAGACCACAACAATCAATTTAATGAGATGTATTAGTTATGTAAAGGATCAATTAGTCTGCCATCGTACTTCTTGATTAAATTTGCCCATAAAATGTCAGAATAGTGACACATTCTCCACAGCTGTAGCAACGCAGACGTCCTCAACTTGTTGATCTTGTCCCGGCTTGAACGATGACTGAAACTGTCGATCGTCTGTCAAAATAAATTCTAATAAAATGTTTCACAGCCTGCTAATTAATTGATTAAGGAAAGCAAAGAGTATTTCTGTCGTACCAGATCAGTCAGTGAAAGAAGCTAATCTAAAACCTATCGGGAGTTTCAAAATAACTTTCAAAATCCTTTTTTTTAAACATTCATGACCTTCAAAATGTTTAATTTATGAAAACTCTGCTGCAGGACAGTCAGAGAGAGCATTCTAACTTTATTATTTGACTCACTGACGTCTTAAATCTTGTTTTCTGAGCTGCTTTTAACTCCTGACTTCCTGTCTACCTGCCTGACTGACAGACGCAGCGACTGTTTGCCTCTCTCTGTGTCTTCGGCTGATAGGAGTGAACACGGACAGTCTGAGGTGACACAGTCAGAGAAACCAGCCCTCCGTCTCCTCCACATTTTTTAGGTGGATAAACATAGATTTGATTTTATTCCCTCCTCAAGGACGCGCAGCAGAGAGACAAAACGCTTTGCACCTCCAATCATCGCCTCTGGGGAAACCATGGAAACGAGTGGCTTTTAAAAGATAGAGCTCACGGCAGCCGTCACTTCTTTTAACCGTCTCATCCTCTCTGTGTGCCGCCGCAGACACCTGAATGTTTGGAAATACCTGAGGAGTGCATTTTAAAGTCAGTGTGTGTGCATCATGTGGGAGGAGAACACTCGCTTAAGTGCAGCGTCCCTGTGGACTCGCATCACCGGCAGGCCTTTCAAAAGAGCCGCTCTGTTTGTTTGAACAGGTTAAAACATATTTTATTACAAAGTCAGGCATCAGAAAACCTCCACAAACAACACGAGACTGTGAAACAGATCATTTTTTGTGTTTGTTTGATAAAAAAATACCAAAAACTTTATTTAAAATCAGCCTTTTTTCCAGGAAGTGACTCTGAAGTGAGGCTGATGTAGATTGTTGATGAGTGACAGGTGTGATGGGACAACAAACACCCTGACAGACTGAAGCGTGCTCAGCTCACATGACAGAGAATCATGGGAGGAAAAGGTCATGAGAGGCAGGTGTGTGCGTCGAAAACCTGGTGAAAAGACGACAGGGCGGTGATGTCATCAAACTGAGGACCGCTGGGATGTTCGGCGTTCTGGGCGTCTGTGACCTTTGCCCTCTGTTTTGTCTGCGCCCCTCTGGAACCTGGTCGCCTCTCCGCAGGTAGGAAGAACACCTGGCTTACCTAAGAACTCCAAGTACTTATTTTCTTACATATTTTCAGGTCTGAACGATTAATAGACAAAAAACAATCTGAATTGCTTCATTAGTTTGCTAACGTACTTGAGATCAAAGAGCATCCACTAACAGTTCTTGTTGTTTCCACTGACAGGCTCAGATTGTTATTCTAAGTGTGTGAACACATTACAGAAAGGATCCCTACAGAGACAGACCTTTTTGTTACAGAGGAAACGGCTGTTACATCTCTCTCTTCAAAGCCACCAGACTCCATTGATAAAAACAGCAATTTTACCTCACAGAACACGGGCTATTTTGTCCTCTGTTAAAGAAATTGTAAAAGAGGAGTTAGAGAGGGAGAGCTGGTTGTACAAAAATACTTGTAGAGGAAGTACATGAAGGGATAAAGGCAGTAAGGGCATGGACATTCAGGAGGAAAAGGTGAGACAGGAAGGAAGGAGGAGAGAGCAAAAGTAACAAGGAAGTAAAGGTGTAAAGATGTCAGGACAGAGGAAGAAACGAGAGCTGGTAAAGGATGTCAGACAAAGAAACAAACACTTGGAGGTGAGATGAAAAGAGGGTAATGAGTGGAGGAGAAAGTTGGGACGGAAAGGAGGCAAGGAAAGAGGAAAGGAGAAATGAGAGGAGAGGGATGTTGAAGGAGGAAATCGGTTGTAGAGGGGAAGATGGATGTAGATTTAATAAGAGAAGGAAAGGAGGAGACAGGTGCGAAAGAGCAAGAAGAAGAAAGATGATGGAGGAGGAAGCAGAGATGTAAATAGAAAGTAATGTTAGGATAGGAAGTACAGAAGGAAAGGAGGTATCGAACATACGTGAAGGATGGATAGAAAGGAAGAAGAGGAGAAGAACAGTTAACAAGGGGAGGAAAGGAGAGGGAGGGAAGTAGTGATGGAGAGAGGGATAAGGCAGAAAAGGACAGGTAGAAATGAACAGAGCTGATAGAAAAGACAAGGAGGCGGTTAGTAAGAAGAGAAGGAAAGGAGGTGGCAGACACAGGTAGAGCGGAACGAAATGGTATGACTAAAGGGGAAAAGAGGAAATGGGAGGAAGACGAGGAGGCAGATAAGAGCCTGATGGAGAAGAGGAAGGAGCAGAGAGGTAACGAAGGAGGAAGTGGAAGATGTAGAGAAGGGAAAGGAAAGATGGAAGTGGTGATAAAAAAGGGGAGAGGCAGAAAAAGGCTTGGAGGAAATTGAGGAAGCAAAGAGGAAAAATGAGAGAGAGAGAAAGACAAAGGACAGGGAGAAGAGGAGGAAGCAAAGAGGTAAAGGAGGAGGAATAAGACAGGAAGTGCAGAGCAGGAGGAGGCTTTAGAGGAGGGTTAAGGAAAACTGTAGGAAGGAGAGCAAGTAGAGGAGGAAGCAGGTGATGAAGGGCTGATGGAGGAGGGGAAGAAGCAGGACAGGAAAGGAGGAGAAAGCGGCAGAGACAAAAGAAAAAGGAGACAGAGAGGTGTTTTCTTCTGCAGCAGACGGAGCAGAGTTTCCTGTGAAGAGGCCGCAGTGTCTTCAGTCTGCAGTCACATTACAGACGCTTACAGCCCTAAACTCACAGCCACACCTGTCACTGCATCTGTGTGTGCGTGTGTGTGTGTGTGTGTGTGGAAGCATGCATGCTAATTCTCCTGCTCCACGAGGATGTGACGATGATTCACGCATAAATTAGGAGCCACCCATGTTGCAGAATGTGTGTGTGTGTGTGTGTGTGTGTATGTTCAGGGGTGTGTCGCTGCTACAAATCAGGATCTGTGAGGCTGCCAGCTGCTCCGCCGTGAGCTGCATGAGGAGGGGAAGAAGGAGAAGGAGAAGAGAGAGAGAGGTGTGTAAATAGAGAAGAGATGGAGGTGTGTACAGAGAGGGAGTTAATGAGAGGAGTGTGTGCGGAAAGAGAGAGAGAGGGCGGGCGAGGGAAAGCTATCAGATGTGTGTCAGAGAAGATGAGTGCATGTACGCTGCAAGGACCAGACGAGTACTGCTGTGTGTGTGTGTGTGTGTGTGTGTGTGTGTGTGTGTGTGTGTGTGTGTGTGTGTACATGGATTGGCTGAGTGCACATGAATGTGACTGACAGGCTGAGTGTGTGCACTGGAGAGTGAAAACACACACACACACACACACACACACACACACACACACACACACACTAGGACACGTGGAGAGGAGGCTGTCAAGAAAGCAACCATGCATCTCCACAGAGAATACACCCAGAGAGAGAGAGAGGGGCGAGAGAGGCAGGGGGAGAATGGGGGGAACAGAGAGAGAGAGGAGGGAAGGGAGGAGGAGGGGGAACGAAGAAAGAGGAAAGGAAAGGAGGACAGAGGTTAAATTGAAAGAAAAGGCAGAGAGAGGAGAGGGAGGGAGTGAGGGAGAGAGAGAGGCAGGAGGAGGAGTTGGGGGAGTGGCTGGGCGAGCGAGGTAGACAAAGCAAAGGGAGGAAGTGAGAGAGAGAGAGAGAGAGAGGAGGGCGAAGGAGGAAAGGGAGGGCAGGCTCAGAGGAGGAAGAAGCAGAAGAAGAAGAAGGAGGAAGAGGAGGAGACAGGGCGAGCGAGTGATAGTGATAGAGATAGTGACAGAGAGAGGTGTGTGTGTGTGTGTGTGTGTGTGTGATGCTGTGTGTGTGTGTGTTTTATTCTCTCCAGTGTAAATGAATGAGAAGCGTCTCCATTGTCTTCAGAACGGTAAGAAGCTGCTGCTGCTGCATCTGGCTGCTAATAATAGGAGTGTGTGTGTGTGTGTGTGTGTGTGTGTGTGTGTGTGTGTGTGTGTGTGTGTGTGTGTGTGTGTGTGTGTGTGCTTGTGTGTGTGGTAACTACAAGTTCATCATGCGTGTCATACCTGTGTGTTTGCAGTGTGTGTAGTTGTATGTGCGTTTTCTATACAGGGTGTAAATGTAGATCAGGTGTAATTGTGTGCAGTGTGTGTGCAGCATGTAGTAGTTAGATGGAAATGTGTGTGTCTGTGTTTGTGCTGACAATTAGTACACAGAACCATTAAGGTGTGTGTTACTGTGTTTGTGTGTTTTACCATCTTTGTGAGGACATGTCTGAGAGTGAAGGCCAGGTCCTGTTTGCAGAAGGAGGTGTTTTTTGGAGGTTGTTTGACGACAAGAAGCGGATTTTTAGGGTCAAGGTTAGAATCCGTTTAAGGTTAAAGAAAAACTCCTGCATTTCTTTAAGTGTGAACAGTTTTTCATGCGTAATCCCACAAATGTCCAACATATTGTCTCTGTTGTCTAATAGTGACGCACAAAGAAGTGTCTGTTTAACATCTGTTTGAAGATCTTACTCACGCTTAGTTTACCTGAAACAGTCTGCTCAGGTGGACGTGTAAGGCCATTGAAGACTTCTGCAGGCATGTGCAAAATATCAGAGCATGCAGGGC
Organism: Semicossyphus pulcher; assembly: GCF_022749685.1. Classification (NCBI taxonomy): domain Eukaryota; kingdom Metazoa; phylum Chordata; class Actinopteri; order Labriformes; family Labridae; genus Semicossyphus; species Semicossyphus pulcher. The sequence continues at coordinate 31,010,940 of NW_027211637.1, forward strand.
GAGCTTTCCACTTCAATGAGAAATTGTAATAGTTAGATTCGTGCTGAGGTTATAATAAGGTTCAGGTTTAAGTTCGAATACGGTCGATAATAGTTAGAACTTTGTAGCTGTGAAGATTTTCATGTAAATAAATGTCTGTTAAGTCTCTCTCTATCTCTGAATGAGGTAACACATGGTGACTGAGCCTGTGGTCCACTGAAAGCCTTTGTGTTTGCAGTATATAGTATTATTATGGGCTGGGTGTCTGTGGCGGCGCCCAGTTAGTGATGCATTTTCCATCAGCCAGCAGTGGTTGGTCTGCCAGAGAGGGTAGGCGGAGCTAAGCGGCTGCTTTTCCGCTCTCTGCAAGTGTTGCGAGTAAACAGTAATCTACTATGGCTGAACAAACAAAGAAAAGATGGATGACTACAGATACAACTTCAACAAGAAGTGAAAATCCAAAGAAGAAGAAACAAACTCGACGCTCAGATGAAGCAAACAGTCTGAAAAGGAAAGCGACCGTCAGCCAGGAAAATCAAGAGTTACAGCCGGAGCCGACCGTGGACGTCGCCATTAGAGGCACCAAAGAGAACGACTCTGAAATCTTGAGTCTATCAGACTTGGGTTAAACTTGACTTTATGGTAGTTTAGGGTAGAATAAGTGTAAGTAGAGAAAAAGAGGGCTGCATGCTCACAAATGTTCAACTCCAGGTGAATGCCTGGTGCTCTTAAAGGTTAAAAGTTAACTGTCGAGGGAGGGAAGCCACTGGGCTTTCTTCAGGTCCACTCACACTCAGAGTGTAGTTTAAAATGCCTTCACTGAATCAGGCGTCTCTCGTGAAAAACAACATTATCAAAGAAATAAACGCCGACCGGTTTCCACCGGGTCTTCTTCAGGGCGTGGCGAGAGTCCTCTTCCTCGCTGCGAGCGTGCCTGAAGAGAGCCCAGTGGCTTCCCCCCTTCGAAGGATAAGTGAAGGTTGAGGCTAGTCTTGAATAAGGTTATAGTCATAGTCGAGTTTAGGTCACACTTTAGGATTAGATTTAGTTCAGACTCAGTTTAAAGTTCAGGTTAAAGTTGGATTAGGTTTTAGAACTGGGTTTAGTTTGCGGACAGGGTTCGGGTTTGTCTTGGATTAAGATTGAAGTTGGTTTAGTTTTATATTGAGCTCACTGGAGCTTCTTGTTTTCTTTCAGGGTGGAAACAAGGTTAAGATTAAGACTCTGTTCAGGTTTTACTAGAGACTACATTTAGGTTTTGAGGTTTAGTGCTGGTTGATGTTGAGTTAGGATCAGATTATAAAGAGGTTTAGGTTTAAAAGGTAAAGTTGGGGTTAGAATGAGAATCGGTCTTTGGTTAATTTTAGTTTTTTTTTTAGTATCAGAAGTTCAGTGAGTTTAGCACAAGGTTAAGCCTGACATTAGGATTAAATTAAGTCTAAGACGGGGATAAAACAAGGTTTAGACTGAGGTTAGATGAAGGTTAAAGATACTATCTTAATTAAACAGAGGTTAAACTTGGGGAAAAGGAACATGTTGGTGTTATCACAGGTTTAGGTGAGCGTAGAAAAGGGCTTGGTCTGATGTTGAATGAAGGTTAGGTCCGTCCATGTGACGATGTGATGGTAAGATGTAGAGGAATGCACTCCTTTCTACGAGATGCTGATAAACAGAGTAAACCCGACCTGCGTGCCTCCTCCTCGTCTTCCTCTTGAACGCTCGTGCGAGGAAGCAGCAGCTGAATAAATTTGCAACTCGTTTTAAATCAAACATGAATTCATGTTAAATACTGCAAACACACAGCGGGGCCTCTCTGCCTCCTCTTCCTCCCCATCTTCTTCTTCCTGGGCTGAGCTGCAGATACTGGGAGCAGACCAGTAACACCAGTACACTGGAACAACTGGGGCAGAAAGGAGCTCCATTTGTGTGCTCCAGCATCCTGCATCATTTATGTTTGTGAGGATCTTTGAGAGGGACTTTTCCTTCTCAGACAAAGACGGAGATGTGACGAACGACCCAGATTAAATCAGTCTCTCATTTGGTCATTTTCAGGCGCACACACACACACACACACACACACACACACACACACACACACACACACACAGACACTGAACTATAGACTGAAATGTAAGTAATCTAAATAAACATGTAATAGAGATAAATATCTTGCTAAGCGTCTTGCAGCCACAATGACAGAAAAAGCACATTTTGACTTTGAGGACAGTTTTTCTTTAACTATAACGTTTGTAAGTGATCCCGCAGGCTGTGCACGCTCACTGGTCATACTCACACCTGGAGACCATTTGCAGGTATTTTGGACCCCTTCAGTATCTGCATGAGATGCACCTGTCTTTTAACTCCTATTTAAATCCTACCTCTGATATATTAGAAGCTCAGTGTGACCTTTCAGGCCGTCCAGCTGAAGTCAGAGTTCTGTTTGTTTAACTTAGTAGTGTTTCTATGCCGAAACCTAACCAGACAGTTTCATGTTAATCACGTGTTAGAAGAAAGCAGACCTTAAAACAGACCTAACCACTGCAAGAGCAGGAAAACAGGCGCTAAAGTACGGAAGCCCTAAACGTCCCATGATCATAACTCGTATCTCCTGAAAACATAGAAACAGGCTGAACTGATCTCATCAGTGTGGGCGACGGCAGCACGGCATGTCCTGCTCTGTAAAACCACAGTGAGCAGCCTGTAACAGAAAATTATCCCGTTATCACGAGAAAACCAGCTTTGTTATCTCGAGATACCGAGATGAATAAGTCGGAAAACAACTGGAAATTACTCGTTCTCACGGGACAACGGAGTAACTGAAATGTATGGATGCATGTCCGCTTCGGGCTTCCGTACTAAAGGATACCTTGAATGGATGCTGAACAGATGCTGCATCCGAAAGGTCAGATATTTTTAGCTTTAGTCCAACAATCACAAAAGTTGACCATATCCTATTAAAAGAGAAACGTTTGACATGATTGTGGAGCGGCGACTTATCTCACTGAAACTTAAAACAATTCTTGATCACCATTTATATTTTAACAGTTAATTTAAGACAAGGAAAGAGCAAAAGAAAGGTCCAGTCGAAACCTAAAGAGACGCTGTAGCAGGGAAAGTTTGTTCCAGTCGTCTTTAACGTTGATGTAAAATTGATTTGGAAATGCAGCTGAAGAGGCGGTTTGATTTGAGACGTTTACCTTGTGGTGCATTCAAATGTAAAATCATTCATTTCTCTAAAACCTACTGCTGGACTTTTTCAGACAGCTGCTGATGAGCGTACTCTGTGCAATTAGCTTAAAGGCTGCAGGAGGAGCTGCGACAGGATCAGAGCGTGAGTTTGAGTTTCTATGGACTCATCAGTGTGTTTATGTCTGCTGCAGAAGGTTTACTGCGTCAGAGAAGGACGATCTTAAAATCCACGGGGACATTATGCACGTAGCAGAATGGAAGTTATCTGTTGTCTTTGTACAGCTGGGAGTAAAGACCGCATGTTTCTGCTTCCATGACCAGACTTGACATCGTAACACCTGGATGATGTTGTTCACTGTGACTCTGACAGACTTAATAAACCCTGCACAGAAACACGTCGGCCATGTTGGAACTGAAGGTCTGTTGGCTGCTTTGCTCCAGTTGTTTGAATCACCTGAACTGGGTCACACAAACTCTCAGCATCCTGCTTACACGGTTTAAAGGAAGCTTGTTGGTGCATAATTTGGGAAAACATTTCTGTTTCACTTCTGGATAGAGAGGACAGAGAGTTTCTGAGGGTTAAGGGCCATTTTTTGTATTTCTCTTTAGGTATGAAAGCACAAAAAGTCTGGTCTGAAAACAAGACGTGAAAATGTGTGAACTTCTTCCAATTCTGAGGTTCAAAAACATCAAATATGAACAAAGACGCTTCTGCAAACTGACGTCCAGAGCAAGTATTTAATATAAAGTCACCCGACCTTCATCTGAGCAAATGTTTGAGAGAGAATCCCGGAGCTGGTAATGACATTAAACAGAGCACACCTTCTGAGATCACACTGCTCTTCTTATGACAGTCATGTGTGCTTATCTCTTCTGTTGTTGCACTTTTTTATACCTTGTACTTATAAGACTTAATGGGGCATCATTTGTATTACGCTGTACAAAAACTAGATATAACATGTTCTTTATTCACGTCTCTCAGTCTCAAGGTCGATTAATACATAAATAGATCGATAAATTAGACTGTGAACAAACACGAGGCAACAGACTCCAAATCTATTCTGTCAATTAAAACATGCACATAATGCTGAATGAGACCCAAAGTATACAGATTTAAAAACCAAATACAAGCCCACCCAGCCGAGCTAACACCGACAGCATCACCGTTACCTTTGCACTAGCATGCTAACCGCAGGTCAGCTTGTCCTACCCGGTTTGAGGCACCTACCTGTCCAACAGAAAGAACTCTGCGTCGTTCTTTCACCATGTTCGCCGCTCTGAATGAGGCCCAGTTACTTATTTGAACCACTCCCTCACTCACCTGTACGCTGTGATTGGCTCAGGGAACCACGACAGCGCCCCTCCTGAAAACGTCCCGTGCACAGAAAAACAACAGAATAGATGCAGAGGGAAGGGTCTCACAAGGGTCTGCACACACACTCACCAACACACATGTATAGAGGCCCTTAAGTGATGATTTATATTATATCATATTTGTAAAAGTCTATATTTTATTTTTCTAGGAAAATCCTACTTATTGTACCTGTAAGGTTTAAAAAAGCCCGGACGTATCTATTCAGATAAAAGTGTCTTCCTGTAAAGTCGATACGAAGCTGTAATAAAATCCAAGACTGAGAAAAGCACTCAGCGCTGCCTTCAGTGGCCAGAGGACGTCCAAGTATTTGCCAATCTAATTATTATTGCAAAATAAAGTTGATATTACTTAGAGCTTTATGAGAGGAGCTGTGGCTGACATGGCCAAATTCCAGGAGAGAGCCAATCAGGACTTTGATTTAGGATCAGTCACAGGTTTGCTTTGTCATGCAAGTAGGCGCTATCTGGGAAATGCAGTTCACAATAGTTTACTGAAGAAGCTCATGGATGCAGTTACAAAAATGGTGGAGACATTGGTACAAAAGCAGGAAAGTAAAACATTCGATCATTTTTAACTTATGTGTGATGACTTATCCCCTTAACTCGGTTCATCCCACCCTCCGTCCTCTCCGTGATCTCTCTCTCATTGCTTGGATATTCATCGGGGAAGTGAAATAGAGTTTTGAGCATTTGATCCATTTCATCCATGTTTCCTCTCCATTTATTCAGCTGCAGTCTACCCCCTGCAGAACTGGAGAAAAAGATGTAAATGCAATTAAAAATTCATAAGTTGACCTATATTTGCTCAGCAACTTACCTAGAAGAAAAACAAAAACAAAAGCACGCTTCCTGCACCAGCAAAAAGGGCAAATTATCACCATCTAAAGATGCAAATAAGAGCCAACCAACACAATTCACACAAGTTTCTTTATCTTAATTTCCACCACTGACTTGTTTTATTCACCCCCTTTTTTTGGGCCACTTTCTCTCAGTCTCAAACACATCATAATTAGCCGTCTCTGCTTCAGAAGCTAAATTTAAATAATTGAGCTGCTACAATGCTGTTGTTGATTCTCTAGCTTAAAGCGTGCCGAGCGTATTGTTTAGCATTTCATTACTGTGGATTTTTGAGGGCAGAGCTTTGTGGGGATATGAGGCAGCAGCCCAAAATAAGCCGCTCCCGTTGGGGCTGCCATGAAGTGAAGTGAAGTGAAGTGTTAAGACACTCAAGTGCACGACCGCTCAATTATTTAGCGAGCGAGCTGCTGGGATGTTTGCTAGCTGCTGTAGCTAGCAAGAGAGCCTGGAGAGGGTTTGGTGGTGACGGCAGAAACAGAGAGGACCTTAAAATCGAGAAAAGGTAATTAATGTTCTGCTTGAGAACGGGGTTTTATGAAATGCACGTCCTAAACTGGATTACCTGCAGTCTGGAAGCAGCTTAACTGTTGGTCAAAGTAGGTTGTGTGGAGCGTCTGCAGAATTTTATGCTTTGCAATAGGCAGTGAGGAAATATACTTAGACATGCATTTATATTGTATGCATGTTTACCTCCTAGTGGCAACAACTGAGGATGGTAAAAAGGTTAGCGGTTCTTTTTCTGCACAGAGCAGGTCATTTAAACACTTACTGGGCAGATTTCGCTGATGTTAACCGTGGATATCGATGGTGTACAGGGGATTCATCAAAATGATTGTAGAGTAGAGTTACAAGTTTAGACTTATTGCTGATCTTAACCACTTTCTAATGCCCCTGCTATTATCCACCAACTGCTGCTGATACTGCTAACTTTAATGACCTTTAACTGCTGTTTTTCTGATGCTGCTAACTGCTACATACTACTGCTGCTAACTTCTTTAGCTACTAACTGCTGTTTATTCTGCTCATTTGTGCAACTGTTTCTAACTACTATTGATAAAGCTAACCATTTTTGCTAACTTCCACTGCTGCTAATGACTTTTGATTCTACTGCTGTCCTTGCTATTACTTTTACTAATGCTGCTAACTGCTGTTGTTCAAATTGCAACTGCCTCTGATACTGCTAACTGCATTTACTGCTGCTAGCCCATACTACTGCTGGCTACTGCTGTTTATAGTGGTAACTACTGTTGATATTGCTTTCTTCTACTGCTGCTGCTAACTGCTGTTAATTCAGCTTACTGCTGGTTAAACACCCAAAACTTATTCACATTGGCTAACTTTTTTTGAAACTACTAACTTCTGTTGATGTTTGTAGCTACTACCACTGCTAGCTTGTGCTGTTAATGGTGCCACGACTGGTGCTCACTACTGCTTATGCTGATTGTACTACTGCTGCTGCTGAAACATGTTGATATTGATGAAAATTTTCTTCTGTTAACTGCAGTTGATGATGCTAGCTTCAACTACTGTTGTTAATACGGCTAACTGCTATAGATACGACCTACTGTTGATATTGCTAAAGTTATTCCTACTGGTGGCTTCTGCTGGTTCTGCTTATTTCTACTATTTTTGCTAAGTATTGTTGATACTGCTTTCTTCTACTGCTAATGCTAATTGTTGTCAATACTGCTAACTGCTGGCTATACTTCTGAAACCTGACAACATTGCTAATCGTGTTTAATAATTCTTATATGGTTGATTCTGCTAACTGAAGTTGATACTGCTAATCGTTGGTGATACTGCTAACTGCTATTGATGCTACCTGCTACTGTCGATATAGCTAATATTATTGATTGTGGCTTCTAATGCTGATTCTGCGCACTGCTAATGCTAATGCTTATTTCTACTGCTGCTGCTAACCACTGCTATCTTCTACTGCTGTTGCTGCTAACCCCTGTTTTTACTGCTAACTGCTGCTACTGCCAAATTGCTGATATTGCTAACAGCTTATTATAATGCTAATAAAGCAATCGATGCGCCTAACTAGCTAACTAGCTATTTAACAATATGTGATTAGCTAACACCAGCTCAGGAAATGTATTGATTAGCCTGCGATGCTGCTAACTGATATTGATACTGTTATTTCTATTTATTAGCTAGTATCTACTGCTTGATGCTAGTTAGTGCTACCACTGTTTCTTCAACACACCAAGCTTTAAACATGTAGAAAATGTTATCATTAGCATGTTGCTATATATATATATCTATATAGATATATCGATAAAAACAAAGATCAACATGTTGGCTTCATTCTCCTGTTCCCACAGGAGCTTGTAACCTCCCTGTATGACAGAGTTGATATAATATGACAGGACGGCTGCTTTGAAGTGATCGTATCAAGGTTTTTATTCTCTGAACTGTCAGATGAATGTTTCTTAATGAACTAAGTGCTTTGTTGTGCTGAGGCCTGAATGCAGCGAGGTAAAAGCAGAGCTGTAACAGTGTTAGTGAAGTCTGCTGAGGTTTGTAGTCCTGCATCTGCGTCCTCCTGACACACACACACACACACACACACACACACACACACACACAGCATCAAACCTAAACTATAAATGTAAAGCCTGACGCTGCACAACTGTCTGCTGTCTGGAGATGATGGGAGAGAGAGTGAGCGTCAGGAAGCGGGCAAGAGAGACTGACAGTGACAGGAAGAGAGAGAGAGAGAGAGATATTGATGGAAAGGGAGAATCCACTTCATCACATGAAAGTGCTGTGTGTTACATTTTAAACAGCAGTGTATCATTTCAGAGTAAAATGCTACCTTAGCATAATGAAGAGATGTGACAATGATGGAGGGAAAAAAGGTGTTGATGCTAATTTTTCTCCTGACTCATCAGAAAACCACATTTCCCATCAGCCATTAGGATGCCCTTTTTTCATTTTGTTTTAATCTTTCACCTGGTAGAACCTGGGCGCTGCCATCTTGTTCATCTGTATCCAGAGTGTGTGCAGTAGAGTATCGACCCCCGCCCCTTCCTCTACCTGACACGCACCTTTACCTAGTGTCCTTGGCGTGTTGGAGCCCTCAGGTGTCCTTGGCATGTTGGAGCCCTCAGGTGTCCTTGGCGTGTTGGAGCCCTCAGGTGGGCTCAGTCTGCAGCAGAACAGCTTCTTGTGTCGGTCTGAAGCAGATATTCACGCTGATGGAAAGTTCAATGACTGTAGTGTTAGTGTTAGTTACGTCTCCTCTCGCCGTTCCTCCTCTACTCTGCTACTCGGGAACAGAACGCTGCAGGAGCCCCATTTGTCAACAGAGCTGTCAATCATGAGGCCACACCCCCTTTTTATAGCATCAAATAACCATGCAGGGTTTGAGAAAAATGTATTTGACGTGTATTTTGATTTTTATAGTTTGACTCATGTCCCATCTGTTAACATGGAGGAGGCAGGCTTTATGAGCTATACTGCAGCCAGTCAGCAGGGGGCGATAGAGAGGGTGTGGCTTCACTTTTAGGGAGCTGTCATGTCAGCCGTCTTTTATACCGTCCATGTTCTGCATCAATGCAGCCCAAATCTTGACCCGAATATCTTCTGTTTATTTTCTCAATGATAAAAAATATTGTTCTTGGGACTCAGGACAAGTGGCTGCTATTTCCAACAACACTTGAACGTAGCACGAAAACTATCTGCTTGTTGTGACTGGACTGTTCTTACAGGGAAGTCTACTCAACACTTCTAACAAACTACAGTTTCAGGACACTCTTAGATTTTTCTGACTCAACTTGTCCTGCTCTGTACTTGTGTGTGCTTCGGAGAGATACCTCCACAGCTGTGCAAATAAACATCGAGAAATAAAAGGAAGTGAGCGACCAAAGTGAATCTGGAAAAGACTGAGAGAAGAGACGACAAAGAGAAAGATGCAGAGACGAAACAGGAAACGGGATCACACAGACGCAGACAGGAGAGAGGCGTAAACAAGGTTACATGTGTTTAAAGTCGAAACTCGGGCAGAGTTTGTTCAGGGAGGAACAGGGAAAAGAGGGAGGAGGAGAAGGAAAGAAAACGAGTTGAAACGATAGAAGAGAGCGGGAAGAAGATAAAAGAGCAGCAAACGGGGGCGAGACAAGTCTCCCGTCGCTTCAAATCCTCTCAGGTTTGAGACGAAGGAGGTAATTACAGAGGAAGAGGAAGACCGAGAGAGAGAGAGAGAGACAGGTGGAGAGGAGGGAGAAAATAGACAGAGTGGGAGGAAGAGAAAGAGATAGATAGGTTTATATATATAATTGGTTAGGTGGGAAGTGGAGAGAAAGAGGGACGGAGAAAAGATGGAGGAAGAACTGGAAAAGTGGTGAGAGGTGGAGGATAAAGGAGATGGACGGAGAGAGATGAGGTAACCGAGCCAGTGGGAGGAAACGAGAAGGATAGAGATACTTAGGAAGTGAATGAGATGAGAGAGAGAAAGAGGAAAGAGATGGATGGAAGGGAGAAATTAAAGAAGGGAGGAAGGGAATAAGGAAAGAAAGGAGGAAAGAACAAAGGAGAGGAGAAGGAAAGGAAGGTAGAATAAGTGAAGGAAACAAAGAAGGATACTTAGGAAGTGGATGAGATGAGAGAGAGAAAAGGGAACAGATGGATGGAGGAGAAGAAAGGGGAGGACTGCAGAGAAAGAGAAAGTCTGACAGTAGAAAAAGTGGAGAAATTAATGAAGGAGGGAAAGAGAGAGGGGAGGAAAGAAAGAGAAAGAAATAAAGAAAACATTAAAAGGCAAAATAGGTAGAAAAGGAAAGGAATCAAAGAAGAAGAAGAAAAGATGAGTGAGATGAGGTGAAAGAGAGACAGAAAGGAAGAAGGAAAGAAAGATGGAAAAAATAGGAAAGTAGGGACAAATAGGAAAGGAATAAAGGAAGGAGAAGAAGAGATGGTGGTAGGCAAAGGGAAGGACTCAAAGAGAAAGGAAAGATGATGGAAGAGAGAGAAAAAAGAGAGAAAGATACAGAAAGGAAGGAGGAAAGAAAGATGGAAAACCAAAAAACAGAGAAAAGAAGGAATGGATGAAAGAAAACATGGAGGAGAAAAGAAGGATGGAAAGAACAAAAAGCAAAGAGAGAGAAAGAAGGGTGAAAGGGAGGAGAAGAAGGAAGCTGATACAGCAAATGGCCAAAAGTATGTGGACAGATGAACGTTTCCTCATGTGACGCAGCAGAGACACACACACACACACACACACACACACACACACACACACACACACAGTGGAGCATCACTTTGTACTGTGGAGAACGAATGCTCCTGTTTGGTTAAGAACAATCATAATAAAATAAACTGCTCAGTGACGCAGTGATGAGGAGGAGAGAGAGAAACAGTGAGTCAGTGAGCAGAGAACGTGTCTGATGCTGCTGCTTCATGTTACACCTCAGTCCTGCAGGAGGGGGCGCCGTTTCACATCATGTTCACATGTGATGCTCTCTGCAGGCTGCATGCAGGAGGTCTGTTCACTTTCAATCAGACGGGGAATCCCTAAACTTTACATCTGACCTGATGTGACATAAAAACTTTTTCTATTTGAATACATTTCATTAATGTTACTTAAACATGTTGCTCTCAGACGAACAAATCTGCAGACAGAAATTAGCCCTTTAAATCTGATGATGCACATTAGAGACCCTGCAGGAAACAGGTGCTTTATGCTATTATACCAGTTTTTATGACTTCATCGATCTCAGTTCACTGTTGTAAGTCAAATGCTGCTTCGGCAAGAACATTTAAGGAACAATTTTGCCAATGCAGCACAAAAAGTACAAAATGATTAATTACTTGGACAATAAAAAAACCAGTAAATAAATAAATCACACATCTACCTCTTTGTTCCCAATAACTTCATATCTTCTTTTTAAAAAGTATGAATGCAGTCAGATCTAACAGTTGGAACTGATTATTTAGTTCCTGTTTGACGTGGGTTGTAATTTAAAGTGACACACACATTTTACAGGAGACAGACAAAGCTGCAGCAGACACAGACTAACACATGTTCTCCACCTTTTTTTTTACCAATGCACAATGCAGATTAGAACTGTATTAAAATTAAGTTAAGTTGTTTGTTTTTATATATGACATAAAGACATGACTGATAATGTTTTCAGAGGGAAGACGTTGTACACTGATGGTTGTTTATTCTTACAGGTTTATTCGTGGTGTTCCTGTTGGTTGTCCCTGTATGTCGAACATGTGTGTAGGATGATGGTTAAATTAGTTCAATCAGTGTTTTTACTGGTGTTGGGAACATTTTCTGCCCTTATTAGAAACCACCAGTCAAGAGATGACAGGAAAGAAAGGAGAGAGCTGAAACACCCAGCTGGCTCATCGTCGGCCTCCTGACCTTTAAACCACCGTGACGCCCAGACAGTGTTTTTATTAAATTTGTCCTCTGTTGTTTTTATCCTCCATAAAGTCCTTTTTTAAGTTTAAACAACTTTTGGATGCAGTCAGGTCGTAATTTATTTATTTTAAAGTCTTTGTTATTTTCTTGTTTTTACATACTTTTACTAGTTCACAGTTTGTCCTTCAAACTCGACTACAAACAAAAGGAGATCTTTGTGGAGCATTGTGGAGCATCCTTTCTATAGACAATCTTTGGTCTCTGTGTCCGTCTTTATAAAGCAGCAGACTTTTATTCAAACTGTCCTCCATCTTTTTGTTGTTGTTGTTTATCTTTTATTATTTTATTAGTATTGCTAATGTCGAGAACTTTGTGAACGATGATACACAAAATACACTTCACTGCTCCCTCACTTTACCTCACAGTCAGAGTTATTGGCCAAGAATGTGAACACATACAAGTCTTATGTTGCTTTCAGTGCGCAGACACATAAAGATGTATTCTTAAAACAGGACTACACGCTCGACACTAACAAAGATGTCTTAAAGACTCAAAGAGGAAAGAAAGCTTTTAGGCCTACGTAAAAATGTCTCCATTAAGTTTCACCAGGGTCCAGATCCACTTAGAGCGCCCCCTAGAGGCCTGGAGGAACTGCTTTGTGTGCGGCATTTTCTCTGAGGCATTTGTTGTTGAGGTTTGTGTGTCTGTAAATGTGTAGTGTTTTAGTTTCCTGCAGCTGCTCTTCGTCTGCAGCTCGGTCTGTTTTCAGTTCTTGTATGTGTTTGGGAACTGGTCTTATTTCCAAAGGTGCAGCACGTTTCTCTTCAGCTTGCACAATAATGTTTTCAGCTTTGTTGTGCGTTCACCCGTCCTCTGTTGTTGAGTTGCCTTGATTTTTATAGTTTTTAATTAGTCTGAATTTACCCAGAAATCATTGCAAACAACTTACAATAATAAGGAGACGTACTCAGAGTGTGTCTTTGTGAAACAGGACCCTGCTCTGACACATGTTCGTCCTGTTTTATATTCACACACACTCTGAACTAACACAACTTTAAACTGCACATATTTTATGCACAAACCCATGAGCACACACACACACACACACACACACACACATCAAAGCTCCATGAAACGCTGGCTGCAGCAGGCTGACCTTCTGTCCTCAGACTTCAACAGCAACCAGCTGACCTACTGACAGCTACACACACACACACACGCACACACACACACACACACACACACACACACACACACACACACACACACACACACACACACACAGCTCTGAAAGCTCTGACCTTGAAGCAAAGAACGAATCTTTTGTCTTTCTCAGTTTTGTAAATCCCGACTGCAGCAGGATTTGTGCGTCTGTGTTCGTGCTGCGTTTGAGGCCTGTGGGATCAGTCAGTGTTTTTATAAAGATGAATACTTCCTGTGTCGTCCTGCTGGAGGTCACGCACAGACCGCGTCCTCAGGCGGTGAGTCTCTGCTGCTCTTCAGGCTGAAAGTGATCGCTGACGTGTGTCACTGCTGATGTCCACCAGGGCGTGTGTGTGTGTGTGTGTGTGTGTGTGTGTGTGTGTGTGTGTGTGTGTGTGTGTGTGTGTGTTTAAATGAAGCCTCAGCTCTACAGGACACGTTACTGCTGCTCCGTCTGTGTGCTGTACATTTGTGCTGTTGGCGGAGATGCCTGAGGCCTTGTTGCAGATACATTCAATTCTTGTGATGCGTTCAAATACAGCAGGACGACTCTGTTTCTTTAACATTTGACCTTCAGAAGGATTTTCCGCGTCATGTTTCATAGTAAGAAACCACTTGATCGGTTTGCCGACTGAAAACACATGTATTCAATCTTTCAGTTTACTGCATCTTGTTTAATTGTCAGATGGTTTGTTTGCATCTTTCATTCGACGTTGTTTGCATTTTTGCTGTCTCACATTTGTGTTCCTGAATGCACCATTTTTTTAATATTATTATTTTTTTATTTTTTTATTTTAAACATAAACAATAAAACAGTACATACATAAGTGTCTTGATACATTTTCTACATATATTTGAATACATACAAATAAATACATAAAAATACAAATAAAATAAAAATAAATATTTTGTACCTTAATTCAGGTCTAAAGTTTCTTCACTCTTTTACCATCAGAAGAAACCAAAACTTCTTATATTATGGACAGCATGAGATCATCCTAACAATCATCCCTCTGTATCCCAGGCTTCATAACAGGACTCTGTGTGCACATACATTGTGTATCTTCTCTCAGTATTTATATAACTATATATTTTATTTGTGTTATACTAACTCAAATACTTTTTTTCATTTAAATATTTCCATTGAATATTTCTTTATTTTCTACTTCAGGATATTTACCTGACAGACATCATCCTGTCTAGATTCAACATTTAAAACGTGATCAGTTTATAAAGTGAGATGTGTTCTACCTTTAGTTTGTTGATTATTTAAACTTGGCTCGGCCTGAAGCAGCTTTAAAATGCTTTTTAACGCATCACTGATAATAAAACAATAAGATAAAACTTTTAAAGGAGCCGATAAACGTTTGCTACTTTCTGAACATTTTCCTGTTAATAGTTTTGTTTTTCTGCTTAAAGTCAAAATCTGGACGACCACAGTTTGAAACTGTGAGTTGAATTTGTTCATATTTCTGATGTTCAGGATTTTTAATGTGTTTTTGTAATTTTACTCTGTAAATATAAATACTCAAGGGAAGGTTTTTTTTTTCTGTCACATGATTGAAAAATCCCACAAATCCGGTTGTGCAGATAATTAGTCTGTCTTGAAATTAAACCATTAAATGGTCAAATACAGCCGAGAGATGAAAGGAAAAGGCCGTCTGACTTCCTGTCTGTTGCTTTCGATCTCGTTTCCCTGAAGACAAAAACATCTCACAAATATTCAGTTTAACTTTTCAAAATGATTCTTTCAATAAAACAGAGAAGAAGAATAGAGCTTTTTTTGGGACTATTGTTTGTCCCAAATTCAGAGACATCGATCTGTAGAGTTAATTGATGGTACATTCAGTACATTTGATGGATCGGGTGTATGTTTCACCTCAAAGGTCAGAGGTCACCTGAGGACAGGCTCTCCTGGGGGAGCAGGCTTGTGTGTTCAGCACATTAACTGTGTTCCTCTCACTGCTTTGTTTGTGTTTGTCTTCCTAAAAGCTCATTTTCTCTTTAATATTCAGAGTGTTTAATAAAAACACAATTATTCAGACTGTCTCCACACTTCACCGAGGCTGTGTTTGCTCCCTGCGGCTGCTTCTTCTGCTCTCTGTTTTTAAAATCCACATCGTCTCCTGTAGCTCGAATAAACACACAAAAAGAAACCTTAACACAGAGACAGAAGCTCGACAAACACATGGACTTATGGGACTTATGGGAAATGTAGAATACCTGTATTGAAAATGCAGAACGAGACAGAGTTTGAGGTTTAATTTCCTGCCGGTCTTGCAGCGGCTCGTAGCCTCGCTGCTCCGTCCTCAGTGAGAGCCGGGACACTTTAAATGGTTTTAATGAGTTTGGCTTCAGGACAAAAACAACTAACTGACTAATGGGACCAAATTAAAGGAAAAATCCTGTTAAATATAATTCACATGTGTTTAGTTTGTGTCGTTATACTGCTCAGATGCAGGGAGGAGGCCGAGAACTGGTCAGGTCAGAGTTTTATTTATGCACAGCACTTGGGGTGATAATATTAAACAGCACTTTTAATGAATTTTAGCCCGTCGTGTTCACAGGAAGTATGTTCAGGAAGTTTGAGCATCCTTCAGGCATCAACATCGATTCTTTTAGACCTCATCGTCTTTGTTTATTTGAATCGTTGTGCCTCTTTAATGCCCTACAGTTAGCTTCATGCTGCGTCTGAGTAAGAGGTCATGACAGATGGCGACCATATTCACACCAGTCTCACTCAGATGCTTCCATTAAACAATCTTCATTAAAACATGTCTGATAAGTTGGTAAACGTCTCTGTTGCTGTCGGCCGTCTGTGTTTCACTTGTGGATGAAGAAAATCGTCTTCGATGCTTTACGGACTTTCTCTTCTCGTGCACTGATTCGCTCAGCTGATCAGCCAACCAGAGTGATTTCTACCACTGACTGACTCCTCCCCCAGACTCAGAGTACTTCCAGTTGTATGAGAGCGTCGACGTTGACAATCTCCCGCCCTGTTCCCAAATTGGTGAACTTGTCCTTTAACCCAGTGTTGTTTTGATGATGGACATCTAACTTACAACGTTGTGTCATGTTTTTGTGACATCATTAATACCCGTCTGTCTCCTGCAGGACGTGCCGGGCTGCACAAAGTTTAAACTTTAGTTCAGGCACATTTGAGTTTCTCTCCTCAGCGTCAAACCGCTTCCTGTTTCTGTTTCTGCTCGCGTCTCCTCCCGTCGTGTCTCCTCTAATCTCCTCCTGCAGGGAAACACGGATCGACTCCGCGCAGCAGCTCAGAGTCTGAATTTCAACTCATCCAGAGCGACTGAGAAAATGTGGAAACTTAATCAAACATGCTGCAGAGCCAGCTGACCGTCCTGAGGTGACCCCTGCTGCACGCACACACACACACACACACACACACACCCACATGCAGAGCCGAGGCATCAGGTGTGGTAACAACATATGCAGCAGACCTGCAGATTTGTCTACACACATTTACTCCCTAGCTGGATTATTTCACGCTCTGATTGTGTGTGTGTGTGTGTGTGTGTGTGTGTGTGTGTTTGTGTGTGTGTGTGTGTGTGTGTGTGTGCGTGTGTGTATGTGTGCTGCAGTACGGTGCTGCAGTGCATCTCCAGCAGATCATTTTGTTCTGTTGTCCTCAGCAGAAAAACGATCTCTGTTTGTTCAGACTCTTAAAACATCCTGTGTTCATTCCCCTGATGATGTCATGGTGGTGTCATCAAAATTATCTCGACATCTCAAGTTTGCATGCTGCAAATTTAATGTAGAAAATCTGTGTTACAAACTGGAGGACTTTAATTGAAGTGGTTGTTTAGTCAGAGCGGAGGGTCTGATGAAAAGACGCCACAAACGCCATCAGAAAGTGAGCTTCAGTGTTTTGGAGGTGGATCTATACGAAGGACTGAAAGTGAAAATATCGTGGCCTCCTTAAAACTGAAGCCAAACCCTCTCTGTCGCCCCCTGCTGACTGGCTGCAGTATAGCTCCTAAAGCCCGCCTCCTCCATGTTAACAGATGGGACATGAGTCAAACTATAAAATCACAATACACGTCAAATACATTTTTCTCAAACATGGTTTCTGTCATTATAGTTAGTTCTTATCATGCTGATTTATGTCCAAGAGTTCATTTTTCTGACAAGTTTACTTTTAATTAGTTATTTGATGCTATAAAAAGGGGGTGTGGCCTCATGATGGACAGCTCTGTTGACAAATGGGGCTCCTGCAGCATTCTGTTCCCGAGTAGCAGAGTAGAGGAGGAACGGCGAGAGGAGACGTAACTAACACTAACACTACAGTCATTGAACTTTCCATAAGCGTGAATATCTGCTTCAGACCGACACAAGAAGCTGTTCTGCTGCAGACTGAGCCCACCTGAGGGCTCCAACACGCCAAGGACACCTGAGGGCTCCAACACGCCAAGGACACCTGAGGGCTCCGACACGGCTCCGACACAAGGTAAAGGTGTGTGTCGGGTAGATGAAGAGGCGTCGATACTGCGGCTCCACCAGCCGATCTCTGCTGCACACGCTCTGGATACAGATGAGCACGATGGCAGAAGTTTAAACGTGTCCAGTTCTTAACATGTTGAACATCACACCTGTTAAACATGTTAGCTTGTTTAAATTAGCATGTAGCTCAAATCATTGCTGTGTCTAAGTACAGCCTCACACAGCTGCTAGCATGTTGTTTTGTATCCTTTAATCATACAGGTGACAGATCAGTGTGTGTGTGTGTGTGTGTGTGTGTGTGTGTGTGTGTGTGTGTGTGTGTGTGCGCTACATTTAATTCCCTCTCTCTCTGCACTGCCAGAAATATTTTAGTTACGTTGCAGTTTTCTCCCGAGCTGTGCCTGTGAGTGTGTGTGTGTGTGTGTGTGTGTGATCTCTGGCCCCTCCCACTCTCAGCTGAAATCAGTGACAGCGTGAAACCTGCGTTGTCATAGCAACACCTCTCTTGACTCCTGCTATCAGTGCTCCTCCTCCGTCCTGCCCCTCCCCTCATCGTTACACGGCAACCGTCTCCGGGCAACATCCTCTTCCCGCCTCCATCTCTCTCTCTCTCTCTCTCTCTCTCTCTCTCTCTCTCTCTCTCTCTCTCTCTCTCTAACTAACTCTCTTGCTCTAATTGTCCAAGTTAAAGTTGATGATTACAACCATGAACAAGGGAGCAGAATAGGATGGATGGAGGGAAGGAGAGGAGAGGAGGGGAGGAAAAGGAAGTAGCAGTAGTTAAGGAAATGCTAGAATAGGGGAAAAGTTGAACGGAATAAAGGAAGGAAGAAGGACAAATAAAAAGAAGAAAAGAAGGAGAGGTCATAGGAAACAAGGAGGGAAGAGGTGAAGGAAGAATGGAAAGGAGGATAAAAGAAAAGTGAAATGGTGTTCGAGCAAGAGTAGAGAGTCGCTGGCTGAACCGGAAATCCTCAAAAGTTGTCCGTTGCTTCCAGAGGATTTATTGTTGTTCACGCGAGCCGACGGGTTCATCTGGAAACGTTTGAGTGTCCTTTTGTCAGCCGGTATGTTCGAACGTTTGGACCGTGTCGGCTAAATGAAAAGTTTGATGTGTTGCTGGTCTGAAAGCAGAGGACGACTAACTGGAGCTTCGTGTGAAACAGACAGTTCTGTTGTTGCTCCGACGTTTCAAACATCGTGTTGTGACAACCAAGAGGCAAATGCAAAATACCTGCAGTTCCTCGAGTGGCCACTTGAGGCTCAAGAAGAAACATTACAGCAAATGTCAATTTTTACAGCAGAAATAATGTTTAATAATGTTTTAAATGTTTACAGCCTGGTACAAAAACGGTTTTGTTGTAAATAGATAATTTTATTGTTCAAGATAACTGGGGGGGGGGGGGGGTACTCTGATAACTAAACAGCTGCAGTCAGTCATCGTCACAAACACAATCTCCTTCTGGAAAACTCAAACTAGCTCATTCATTATTTATACAGTCTGTGGCTAATAACAGCTAGCTACGCTGAGGAGCATATAGCTTAGCTTCTTAGCCGTAGCTGGCTGATTCATGCGGCCCGCCCATAGTCCTCAGCCATAGTCCTCAGCCATACGTTCGCTCCGCCTCTTTGCCTGCCTCTGGATTAGCCGACTCTGGCATCTCCAATATGGCGACCCCCAGCGCCGGCGCAATTCAGGCTTCAAAAAATGTATACAGTCTATGGTGACAACTCTCGGAGGTACTTTGTACATTTATCATTACAGGTTGTGAACAGCTGAGACTTGTTTCAGTCTGAAACTGTCTGTAGGACTGGGAACACTGAAAACGGCCGCACAGAGTTAAACAGGTTACCAACCTGTTTCACGGTGAACCTTTGTTTCTTTCCTTCCTTCCTTCTTTGTTCTGTTTGCTTCCTTTTATCTTTCCTTCTTGCTTTTTTATGTCCTTCCTTCGTTCTTTCTTGTGTCTTCTTTCCTTTTTTCTTTCTTGGTTTTCCTTCTCTCCTTCTGGGAAAAGAAAGTGGAATGGTTAGATCAGGATGGATAACAGACAGACGGAAAGACAGGGAAAGAAAAAACGAAAGAAAGAAAGAGGAGGAAATGAAACAAATTAAGGAGGAGGTGTTTTGAGGAAATAATGGAGAGATGAGAGAGAGCTAAAAAGAGGAGGAGGAGGAGGAGGAGGAGGAGGAGGAGGGCAGCTTATGAGAAGAAATGATGAATTATAGAAGCTTGTCCCCGGGCTGAAGAGTCAATGAGGAGGGAGGAGAGGAGAGGGGGGAGGAAGGATGGAGAGGAAGAAGAGAGACAAAGAAAGACGAGTGGTTAAAAAGAAGAACACAAACAGAAGGATGACAGAGAGAGAGAGAAAGAGAGAGGGATGTGCGGGTCAATAGATTTTGTCACCGAGCAGAAAATTATGGTA
This sequence comes from Semicossyphus pulcher, assembly GCF_022749685.1. Taxonomy (NCBI): domain Eukaryota; kingdom Metazoa; phylum Chordata; class Actinopteri; order Labriformes; family Labridae; genus Semicossyphus; species Semicossyphus pulcher. The sequence goes on from NW_027211637.1 coordinate 31,030,806, forward strand.
TGTCCCTGTTCCTGTTCCCATGGAAACCAAGGGGAAGCTCTTTCATGTTTCATGCTTTGTTGCCCACGGTAACTGTCCTGAGATTGAAGGATGGATAAAGAGAGAGAGAGAGAGAGATTAGAGCTAATACAGGTAAAAGAGAGAGAGAAGGTGACAGAAGGAAACAGCAACAGCTCGTGAGGCTGCAGTGTGTGTGTGTGTGTGTGTGTGTGTGTGTGTGTGTGTGTTTACAGTAATATTTACCATCTTTTTGTCAACATAACTGCTGAAGTATAATCTCTGTCTACCAGATTTTATTACAGGAAGTGTTCTGGTTTCCGTTTGTAGTCCGAGTAGTGCTGACCAATCACGAATCAGCAGGCTGCGGCGTACGCAGGAAATGCTCCTCCTCCTCTCCCGACTTCTTCAGCACAGCGTGATGTTCATGTAGTCACTGATGCTCCCAGTTAGAGTCACACAGGCCAGAAAGCAGGGGCGGGTTTAGGGCGGGGCTACCTGTGATTGACAAGCCGCTATCACAGTAACTTCTACTTTTGGATCAGATGCATGCGATCACTACTCCAGACTTAGAAATGGCGGTGGCGTCACTGTGGATACATTCACGTCTCAGAAAAGACAGAACTTCATCAATGCTGAAGGAAAGTCTGGTGCTGGATCGCTCCAAAGATACAAAACAAAATAACTCAAATATAACTGAAACATAAAATATAATGTAGTCGGTGTAAATGCTTAGAAACGGTGCCCCATAGAAGAACAATAAAATAAAAACACAATTTAAAAAGGAAAAGTTTTATTGCACCAGATGATGAATGTAAAGAACAACAGACATCTAAAGTCCTAATTCATGAAACTCTTGATGCATGAATATCTCCACGCAGTCTTCAGGTATAACAGGCCTCATTTATGCCTGATTCTGTTTCATTAGTATCAGTCATTGTTGAACTGGATGCGTGTGCACGAGCCTCATTTACACCTTCACAGGAAAACAATCTAATCAAGCGTTTCTAAAAACAGCCAGTCGTGTTCTTTCTCTCGGCACAGGAGAGTCTGCAGCTGCTCAGCAGAGCTCTGTCTGTTACCAGCTGCACAGTTCTGCCTCTGACAGTGATCTGTGTGAGATCCAGTGTCGTGGTGTTAACATGCAATATTTCATGTCACATATGCACAATGTGAAGTCTTTAAGTGTAGCCCCACTCTGTGTTCCAAGGCTCCCTGAGAGGAGGATCTGGTGCATGTTTGGGCTGACGTTACCTCCCGTCCTGAGGCTGCCGCCTGTCTGCAGATCATCAACATGCTCAGACCAGTCAGCTGTCACTCATCCTGCTCTGCTGTCAGTCAGAGAGAGGCCGGCCGGCTTCTCTCTGCAGGCAATCAGCAGCTCATCTCTGAAACACAAGCAGCAGCACACCCTGCGCTCTGTTTTCAGGGTCTCGTTTCGTTCTCGTTAGACGGCAACAAACTCAAAACGCTCTCAGTCTCACTCTCATCCTGCGTCCTTTAATTTCCTCAAACAAATCTGAACATCTTTATTGTAGTTTCTGTCTGTCAGCTGATTGTTGTGCAGCCTCTGAGCTAATGAGCAGCTGCTCAGACTGACAGTCACACTGCAGTTAATAAAGTGATCAAGCATGTATTCTCACACTTTATATTAAACATTAGAGCACAGAGTCACAAACACAAAGAGCTGCAGTCTCACATTCAGTCTCATTCTGGCATCAAAGCTTTCTTATATAAATCCTGAACAAACGTGATAATGGAGCATTTAAGGTCAAGATACGATTGTTTAGATATAGTTAGAACAGTGAGGATTCATTCAGTAAAAATTAAGTCACTAGTTTGCTAAATTTAACTTTTTTATCTACAAATTTTGTGAGAAGATCCAAGAAGCACGGGATCAGGCTTTTGTTATAACAACGTTAAATCTGTAAACACAGGACCAGACTTTAGTGCGGGACGTGTTCTGGTTTCTGTTTGTTCAGTGTTTATAGTCCGAGTGCTACTGACCAATCAGCAGGCTGCGGCGTACGCAGGATAAACAGTCTGTGAGGAGTAAAAGCAGGCGGAACGCGATCCACCGTGATGACATCAGCTCCCATCAGCGCCATCGGACAACGATGTAGCTTCTTATTAATCTCTATAAACGTCTGCATGCTAACAGCTAACAATCTGTTCTCTGATCTCATGACTGTATTTAAAGATGGCTGATGGGTCATCATCTCCTCTTGTTATACATAAATTAACCCTATCCACGTCCTGCCCCTTCCTCTACCTGACACGTACCTTTACCTTGTGTCCTTGGCGTGTTGGAGCCCTCAGGTGTCCTTGCCAAGTTAGATTTAGTTACGTCTCCTCTCGCCGTTCCTCCTCTACTCTGCTACTCGGGAACAGAACGCTACAGGAGCCCCATTTGTCCACAGAGCTGTCAATCATGGGGCCACACCCCCTTTTTACAGCATCAAATAACTAATTAAAAGTAAACTTGTCAGAAAAATGAACACTTGGACATAAATCAGCATGATAAGAACTAACTATAATGACAGAAACCATGTTTGCGAAAAATGTATTTGACGTGTGTTTTGATTTTATAGTTTGACTCATGTCCCATCTGTTAACATGGAGGAGGCGGGCTTTATGAGCTATACTGCAGCCAGTCAGCAGGGGGCGATAGAGAGGGTTTAGGGAGCTGTCATGTCGGCCATCTTTTTACACCGTCTCTGGTAAACAAAGCAGCGCACGGAAAAGGAAGTCCTTAATCGCTCACCTCTGGCTGAAGTCCTGCAGGCTTTATCTTCAGGCCTCTGTGCAGCTTCCTGATTCTCATACGAGCCAGAAGCAGACGTCAGAAGGTCGACCAGAGGCCGAGTTTACAACCAACTCACAGGCTTAATGTTTGTGAGCTTTCGTCAGCTCGCTTCAGTGACGGCTGAGAGGTGAAACAAGTCTTTGTTCCCAGATTAAAATCAGCAGCCGGTTTAACATACTCGGTCTGAAACCTCGACTTGTTTTCACAGATTACTGCATATTTCACGTTTTTAATCTGCTTGTTATGATGCTCAGATTAAAGCGGTCACACAGACGAGAGACAGATGTGCAAATGGCCTCTGTGAATAAGCGTGTAACCACATTGTTTTATCGTTTTATGTGTGAAACAATCATCAGATCAATACTCTCGCTGCTCAGCTGTGAATGATCGTCTCTGGTTTAAACTGATGTGCTTCGTTTTGACATTCATGCCGATAAATGAGTATTGAACTGAGCTAAACAGAGAATCTAAACAGAGTATAAATATCCAGAGAGAGAGAGAGAGAGATGATGGAGCGAGGCGAGTTCATCAGGGTGTTTTTATCAGTATTGATCAGCTGAGGAGTCGGCACGACGAGCACAGCTGTACCAACGCAGAGGGAGCAGGGATCCTTAATCTCCACTCTTTTAAAGGAACGGAGGCGCTCGAATCACTGAGGGGTTTCCTGTGAGCGGTGTCGTGTCCTGCTCAGGCTGTGGAAACAGACTTACCCTCTCTTTGGAGGAGCTGTGAGGAGCTGTGAGGAGCTCTCATTCAGGTTAGAGAGGAAAAATGTCCAACATTAAAGGCGAGGATCTGTGGGGTCAAAAGGCTTTAAACAATGTGAGATAAAAGGTCAAACATGTTCTGTGTCAGAGTGGACAGTATCAGCTGTGAGGCCTGTCACATGGTGTCATGTCAGCGAATCAGAGAGCTACAGTCTGATACAAAGACGTCTGTGAGAGCCTAAAAAACGGGCATGAAAGGTGTTTGACGACCTTGGAAAGCGAACAGGCCGGCTGTCCGACGTTCCTGGTTTGTACTTCAGGATCAGAATCAGGCGTTATTATCGTGTTGGATTGACATGTAGTAGGAGTTTGTCTTTGGGTGGCATTTGGTGTTTTGGTGCATCAAGCTCAGAAATAGAAGAAAAATAGGAAGAAAACTAAACATCAGGAAGCTTTTCTTAAAGATTTTTTTTTGGCTTTTTGCCTTTATTTGATTGGAAAGTGAAGAGCGACAGGAAGTGTGGGGGAGAGAAGGTGCGGCTGACATGCATCAAAGGGCCGCGAGGAACCCGCTGTCGATTTCGACGAGGATTTTTTAAAAGCTGAGTATAACTTTCGTACCAAAGGTTCCCATGTTCATGTAAGAGACTGTGCTCCAGATAAACTCAGACTGTAGCTGTGTCCCAATCCACGGGCTGCAGCCTTCGAAGGAGGCGGTCCATGGAGGATGCTCCATTCAGAGCCTGCGTAGACGTTAAAGCCATCTGAAATGAGACGGTCTGGTCTACCCTTACGTCACCAAACACCACTCCTGTTGCCAAGCAACAGGTAGCTAGTGGTTTAACTAGCTAGCATAAGTAACGTTGAGTAAGTTAACCTATTATTTTAAAGATAATTTGTCTCAAGGGCCCTTTCATTTTCTTACACATGTGTAAGGTGAGCTGTTTGATTGAGTTGAAACCAAAAACGTTTACATTTTAAAGTGCATTCCTCGTTTAAGAGTTCGGCATCTCGTTTGAATTGCAGCGCAATACATCTCGTGATACGGTGGGCCGCGAATGATGCACCCGACGGATCCTTCGCAGCCCGGGAAACAGAGGACACATTTGTCGGCCGCATCTGAAGGAGCCTTCGAATTGGGACAGCCTTTGACGCTCTGTGACGCAATCAGCCTTCAAATACGGCCTTCGAAGGCTGCAGCCGCTGGACTGGGACGCAGCTGTTAGCAGTATATTTAGTTAAGTGGCGGCCTCTAGAGGCTGTAGTAATTATTACAGGATAAAAAGGTCAGAGTCAGCTAAGTCCTATTTGGATGGTGGTCCTGGGATTTGTTACTCTGGTGATCAGATTCGAGTCCATATGAAGCAGGTTTATTTTATTTGCATTTTTTTAAGTGAATTTATGTCACTACTTCACGTTGTGAGTACCACAATCTTTTTTATAAACCAAACCGAACACACGTTTGTGCAATCTGAACGTTAAGGTATGAGGACGTGTTGCCGGCAATCTGTACAGGAGATCATTTAGGAAACATGAACCCTCAACATGCCTGAGAGCCTGCGTGGGCATACGGATCTGACGGATGTCAGAAATGTTAGAAATGCTTCTGTAAGAAGAAATCTGTGTTTAAGGTTAAAAATCAGCTGTTACTCTTCCTCAGGTCTCTGAGCAGACGCCTGTTTGTCCTGGATCGTAAATGGAAGAGTCAGGTTAATTTAATTTATGTAGCCCAATGTCACAAATTTGCCTCTCGGGGCTGAACGATCTGCACAGCATATCAAACTCTCCCTCCTTAAACATGATTCAAATACAGAGCATGAGGATGAGCTGCAGAGGAGGGATCCCTCTCCCTGTCCTCTGTTCAGACTTGTGCAAACATTATGTAACATTGTGGTCGATCAGATTGAAAGTTTGTAGGAGTGAAAGTGAAAAAAGAGAGAGAATAAACGGCTGCTATAAAAAAGGATAGAGAGAGAGAGAGAAGGGAGCGATGGAGGAGGGAAGATGATGCGCTTCTGACGAAGAGCGAGGGCAGGAGAGAGGGGTGGAGAGAGGCGGACACAGAGCAGGAGAGAGAGGCTGAGGCAGCACCGGATAGTCGATCATCATCTCTCTCTCACCTGTCTCGCTCTCTCACCTGTCTCTCTCTCTGTGGCTCGGTCTCCTTCTGCATGTTGTTGCAGCGTTGATCAGCAGCGTTGATCAGCAGCAGCAGCAGCAACAATGTGGTGCATCAACTGCGCCTCGGACAAAACGCCCGCGATCCTGCACAACAAGCTGCTGTACTGGTAAGAAACCAAGAGAACAACCAGCCTGAACCCGGAGAAAAGCTGCTCTAAACGGACACGACGCTGTTTTCACCGCCTCCTCCTCCGCTCACGGACTTACCGCGCTGTTTTCCGCCCGCGGTGCCGCACTGCTGCGCGCGCTCTGCCCGCGTCGTGTGTTTTTGCGAGCAGCTGATGGTTGTAAATCTTAATGAAATGCGACATGAGAGCGCGCGGGCAGCTCCGGACTGTCAGGCTGGTTGTTGCAGTACGGAAGTGCTCGTGTTGTTGTTGTTGTGGTGTTCGCGGTATCACCAGAGCGGTTTGTTACTGCTGTTGTGTTGTGTCAGCAGGGAGCTGTTCATGTGCGCACAGGGCTTCTGCTACTATTGACCTGTCGTTTGTGGGCGTGCATGTGCGTGCTTGTGCGCGTGCCTGTGTCTCTCCACCTGTCTCACCTCCTCCTCCTCCTCCTCCTCTCTCTCTCTCTCTCTCTCTCTCTCTGTCTCTCTCTCTCTCTCTCGCCTTCCTTCTCTGTGTCTCTCTCCACCTTTTTCTCTGATGCAACGTCCTCAACTTTTTATCCTGATTCAAACAGAGTCACGCAGAGTGGCCACAGAACACGAGGCTTTAACGATCAGTGATCTGAGAGGGTTTATGTAAAACTTAGGTGATAAAATTGTGTAATTGAAGCCTCCTTTGACTCTTTATAATGTGTGTATTGATAACGGTTTTTAAGCAGTTCCAAAGAGCTGCCTTCACTCTGCAGTGATGATGAACCTGTGACAAACAGTGGGTTAATACAAGTGATGGATCAGCGTCACACTGCCCGTGTGGCCTGATTTATTGGTAGTATTTTGCTGATGCGTTGACGCCGCCCCCTAAAAGTCGACGTTGCATCATCAGTTGAGACTCTTATTTTGTCCGTTGAATTTCTGCACTTTTGTTTTTAGCTGTGTCATCGCACAGAGAGCTGCAGGAGCAACAGCATGGCAGGCTGCAGACTTTACAAACCAACCAAAATGACGTGAAATGTTTTACAGGCAGCCGAATCATCTGCAGAGGTCTCCTCTTCTTTCAAACAAACGGAGCTGCTGATTAAAGCCAGTAAAAATACTGAATAAAGCCGCTCTTGTTAAAATGAGTGTTTTTCTGAGGCTCTTTGGTGAACACGGGACGTCAGGAGGGGCTGCGAGTGCAGCAGCAGCTAGCTTGTTTGGTGGTGCTCAGCTTGTGTTAATGTTAGGAGACCTGAAGTGATCGTCGTTCTGAAAACAGCTGATCATTACGAGTTCTTGTTGGAACAGAAACTGTGATCTTGTTACCAAACATCTTACAAAGTTTACGCGTTTGTCTGGTACGACTGTACAGGTATGAGGATGTGTTGCCTGTCATCAACAACAACTGTAATGACTGTTTTTATCTCGTCCTCTATGTCTCTCGCCCTCTCTCTTTCTCTCTCTCTCTTCTTATGAGGGATCAGTGATGAGTCTGCTGTCGGTGTGAAGCTGTTTTAATGTGTTCCTCTGTGACCTGTCTGACCTCACAGTGACACTCAGGTCCTGCTAACAGACAGAAAGAGAGATAGGCAGGGATACAGGCAGGGAGACAGACAGACAGCAGCCTGTGTGTCAGACACTTTCATCCAAAAACAGACGTTGAAATCACAGTTTGGATCATGTGACAGGCGGAGTGTGATCACAGATATCAGCTGCTCTGAGCTGCTTTTTAACATCAGACGTTTTCATAAAGTAGAAACTTTAAATTTAACCACAGGAGAAGAAAAATAAGATGAACAAAGCAACAAATAAGTGCTTAAAGCTGAAAAGAACTGCTGGTTTAATTCTGGATCTAAAGGAGAAGGAAACATCGCTGGTACCACGTCACACACAAACAGCTAATTCATGTCAGTGTTGTAAGCAACTTCCCTGCAGGCCAACATGGAAGTTTTCAGCTTCTTTACTCAGCCAGAGATCAGCTCGGATTATCATCATCCATCAGTAAAGCTTTCATGTAGATCTGATGATGCTTGTGAATCAGGCCTCCAGGATTCAAACTCAGTAGTTATTTAACACCACAGATTAAATCAGCATCTTCCTCTGATTGTTGTTTGACCGTCGATGAGCCTCAGTGGGTTCACTCCATTCGCTCTGTGGAGTTCCATAAGACAGTTTGAGCTATTAAAAAGTGTGTTTTATCACCAGAGTGATAGTACCTGTGAAGGTACGGCGAGTTTCGGGGTGGGACTTAGAGTGTTAAACATTTCTGTTTGGTTGAGTATTCGCAGCGTTATGAAGACAGGTCTTTAGACCTCAGTGGAAATGCAGATGGCAGTGGACTGGAGGAACCTTGTAGTAGCTCCTGGGACGAAAAGTTCTCGGTACTGTTTGTGAAAATACAGCTTGGAACGTTTAGCATTTTAAGAGAGAAATTTCCCCCAGGAGGTGGTGGAGGCCAAAAACAGAGAGAACTTCTAAGGCTGGAGATATTCTTGCGTTTAATTTACGCATTCATGTGCGCATGATGGCTGCCCCACGTTCCCTGCGTCGGCTGTGCACGTCCTCAAAAATTTACGCTACTCGTACGTGAGCTGCAGTCTGCACATGAGCAGTAGGGGCAGTGTAGAGGCAGAGGGGATGTGACAGGGTCAACACGGCAGCAGGGACAACAAGCAGGAAGTTCTGAAGACGAGCTGATAGACCAAGTCCACAATGATCCACATCTGTACGATGTGTCGTTGCCGCTGCACAGAGACAAACATGCCTGTCAAACAGCTGCAGACAGATAAGTTCTGTTTCAGAAGTCGACGTGGAAACCTGCAAAACTAAATGGGAACAAGTCCGGGAGCGTTACGTCCGTGCACGGAGGAACATGTTGGAGAGACGGAGCGGGGACGGAGCAGACGGTGTGTTCTGTCCATCGAACACACAGAAGCTCAGAACGAACATCACAGTAACCTCCTCAAGTGTCTCCATGTCTGTTGTTTACATCCTGCACATACAGTAGCTGCATACGGCGTGAGCTCTGTGGTGCCCTCTAGAGGTATCTTCCAGTAACACGCATAGTGCACAGACATGTGAACACACGTTCATGACGCAGACGGTTGTGTTGTTAATGTTGTTACAAAACTGCTGGATGTGGAAGTCTACGTTCTCTTCTGACTCGGTCTGATGATGGTCTGACTCTCGAGACTCCTCCTGTTTGACACATTCATGGTCTCACGGTCAAGTCAGCTATAGTAAATATACAAGTGCGGTTAGACGGTAACAATACATCAGCATCATCCTGTGAGATTTCCAACATACAGCTTGTAGACAAACATTCTACATTTCATGGCTTTTGGAGGCTCAACAATCATCAACAGCTATTTGAGGTTCAAAACATTTAGTGTCTGGTTACGTGTAGTCGGTTAGGTTAAGAAGAAAAAACCTGGTTTGAACAAGTCCGAACGTTTGAGAGCTGATAACACAGCTTTCAGGATGGACATGCCAACGTTGTGCTCTCGACTCCTTTAGGCTTAAAGCAAGTGATTAAAGAATCTGTTACTGCGGTATAGTTCTCTAAAAATAACAGGACTCTTGCTGAGTTGTTTCTGAGATGTTAAATCATGAACAAGAGCTCCAGCTGTTTCTGTCAGAACACATTTGATTCCTGCACGAACACTGTGGTTTGAAGAATCCTTGCAGACATGGAGCTTCTGTGTTTAGACAACATCTCTGAGCTTCGTCTCCGTCCTGTCGCTTCAGACTTCTCACAGAACTCGTCTTCTCTACAGGTGGGAATCGAACCCCCGCCGCAGCAGTGTTCATTAGCTCCCCGCTCTGCCGGTGGGAGTGTCGAGCAGGAGAAGACATAAACTGAGTCATGCAGGCTGTTTGAGGCGATGCCGAAGGAGTTGACTCAGCAGCTTTGTTGCTTTAATCCTATAGGAGTGAGGCCTCAAACCTCGGAGCTGATTCTGACCTGAGTCCTCGCTCAGGCGGTAAGGGACGGACTCGGGCTGTGAGGGACGCACACGGGCTGTGAGGGACGGACTCGGGCTGTGAGGGACGCACACGGGCTGTGAGGGACGGACTCGGGCTGTGAGGGACGGACTCGGGCTGTGAGGGACGCATTTGGGCTGTGAGGGACGGACTCGGGCTGTGAGGGATGGTAGGGCTGTGAGGGACGGACTCGGGCTGTGAGGGATGGTAGGGCTGTGAGGGACAGACTCGGGCTGTGAGGGATGGTAGGGCTGTGAGGGACGAACTCGGGCTGTGAGGGATGGTAGGGCTGTGAGGGACGGACTCGGGCTGTGAGGGACGCACTCGGGCTGTGAGGGATGGTAGGGCTGTGAGGGACGGACTCGGGCTGTGAGGGACGCACTCGGGCTGTGAGGGAAGGACTCGGGCTGTGAGGGATGGTAGGGCTGTGAGGGACAGACTCGGGCTGTGAGGGATGGTAGGGCTGTGAGGGACGGACTCGGGCTGTGAGGGACGCACTTGGGCTGTGAGGGATGGTAGGGCTGTGAGGGACGGACTCGGGCTGTGAGGGACGCACTCGGGCTGTGAGGGATGGTAGGGCTGTGAGGGACAGACTCGGGCTGTGAGGGATGGTAGGGCTGTGAGGGACGGACTCGGGCTGTGAGGGACGGACTCGGGCTGTGAGGGACGCATTTGGGCTGTGAGGGACGCACTCGGGCTGTGAGGGACGGACTCGGGCTGTGAGGGACGGACTCGGGCTGTGAGGGACGCATTTGGGCTGTGAGGGACGGACTCGGGCTGTGAGGGACGGACTCGGGCTGTGAGGGACGCATTTGGGCTGTGAGGGACGCACTCGGGCTGTGAGGGACGGACTCGGGCTGTGAGGGACGCATTTGGGCTGTGAGGGATGGTAGGGCTGTGAGGGACAGACTCGGGCTGTGAGGGATGGTAGGGCTGTGAGGGATGGTAGGGCTGTGAGGGACGGACTCGGGCTGTGAGGGACGCATTTGGGCTGTGAGGGACGCACTCGGGCTGTGAGGGACGGACTCGGGCTGTGAGGGACGCACTCGGGCTGTGAGGGACGGACTCGGGCTGTGAGGGACGCACTCGGGCTGTGAGGGATGTACTCACTTTATGTTCTGATGTGACCCCAGGAACTTGGACCCTGACTGGATTGAAAACAAACATGTGCAAAGCAGAGCTTTTGAGCGGTGAGGACTTCTGCTCGTCCATCACGGAGCAGTTTGTCTCCTCAGCTTCTCCCGTTCTAAACGCTGCTCTGGGCTTAACTCAGATTTCAGCTCGCTCCACTAGAACTGCTAAAAGAGGACAAAAACTGCCTTGTTACAGGAACAGTACACCTGTTACACGTCTCAGGTTCCTTTCAAACTGCTTCGTAAACTCCATTGTGAAGCTGCAGACGATTTTTGATACATTCAGGGTCGGACGAGCTTTGAAAGTGAAATGAGAGCAGGATGGAGCGGGAGAAACGACAACGTTCCAACTTTTTTAAAGTGACTGGTTTGTGCTCGGTGCAGAAACCTGCAGCTCACGCTCAGCTCACACGCTCAGGTGCAAGTCATGTGACATAAAAACTGGTCAGCAGGCAAAATAAGGTCAGAGTGTCTGTCTTGGAGGAAGCCGGAGGGAACCCACGCCTGCACAGGGAGAACGCAGACTCCACACAGAAAGGCCCACTACGTCTGAACCGAGATTCAAACCAGGAACCTTCCAGCTGTGAGGCGACAGCGCTAACCCCTGCACCACCTGTACTCTTTCAAGTTAAAGCTACTTCCTGTTTCTTTATCTAACTACTTCCTGTTTCTTTATCTCTTTACCCTCCTGACTCAAACAACCAAAAGTGTCATTATTCACTTTCTCACTTCTTCTGTTCTTCACCTTGATCTCCATTGTTCCTTGAGAGCGACGTAATGGATTTCTGTTTCACACCTGGAAGCTTTAAGAAGTGGCGAGCGTCTGAGGGGAGCTGTCGCTGCTGACTCACACATCACAGCGGGCGCTGACGTCACATCCAGGAGAGGCCTCAGATGTGCGGCTGTAATCCAGCAGCACGTCGACCATCAGCAGGTTCACAGCACTGATTCATCTCATTAAGGCTTTGTAATAACCACCATTTTGATAAAGTGACACCGGCTCTGACAAAATGGCTTCTAGCTGTAAAAGAAGGCACATGACTAAGTGGTTTGGATGTTTGAATCAGCCCAGGAGTGACAGCACTTTAAACCTTTCTTCTGGCTTCTGTACCCGGGGAGGTTAATCTCATGTCATTCTCCGGCTGCAGACCAGTGTGAAGCAGAAAATAATGCCTCCACACGACCGTGAAATCCCTAACAAGCCTGTCAGACTCCAAAACTCCCCGCTTTCTATTTCCTCTCTGAAAAACGTCTGGCCGGCGTTCAGAAAAGCCCTCCCCGTCTCCCCGTGTCACCTCAGACTCTGCTGACGGAGCGTTTCCGCTGTAATTTCTCCCTCTGAGGTTATTAGTTTTCTCCCTGGACTCCTCCAACATGTTCCTTTCTTATTCTGTAATGGACTTCCTCCTCAGGTCCAACAGTTTCAGGATATTAACTAAACTTTGGAGAGCTTCTCCACCTCTGCACGGCTGCACCTCTGTCTGCTGAGCAAGCGGTCTGTCGTGGAGCGACTGAGAGCACGGACGCTGATCGTGGGATAAGAAGCAGCAGCTGCTTACCTTTGTTTCATCGAGGACATCACCTGAATCTGAAACACTTAAAGGGGAATTACACTATTCTGAAACCTTTCTTTGGGCCGGAATGACTAAAAGGTACAAAAAGCTTTAGAGTGTCTCCAGTAGATGTGTTCATCCTGCAGCAGTGACAGACGCTGTAATGGCTGCAACATAATCCTTGATGGGTCAAAGGTCGTCCACTAAAAGTTCTTGTTGTTTCCACTGACAGGCTCAGATTGTTCTTCTAAGTGTGTGACAACATGACAGAAAGGATCCCTACAGAGATAGACCTTTTTGTTACAGAGGAGGAGGAGTTAGCTGACAGTACCGCTAGCTGCACGGCTAACTTAGGTCTGTAGGTAATCGCAGCACGTTTCCATGGTTACACTTTTTTTGGACTTCTGCGTGAGGTTTTGAATTCGCAGCCTGTTTCTTCTTATGGAGACCGTTTGGGCCGCTGCAGCCCGACTGTCCTCGTCAGCCACCGTACTGGACTGATGGTTAAATGATCTTTAGCAGAGATCGACTGAAGGCAAAAAACAAACACACAGTGAAAGAAAGAAAACAGAACTTTGTTATCAAATCCTTTAAATAAACTCTGATTTATGAGACACAGATGAACTAAACTTACAGCTGATCTTAACTGGAGCTAACGTCTGTTAGATCGTCACTTCTTTCCCTCCTCACTGTGCCACTTTGTTACGTCGAACCTTTCAAAACAAAAGGCCAGGTTCTAAAGAAATATGAACAATATAGCAAAGTTTAATGTTAACTACGCTGCACTGGGGTCATTTACACCGAGTTTCTTTTATTCACTGTACAAATTCAGAATACAAAACATGTTGCTGATATCAGCCACGATCGATACGTTCAGGCGGGATCAGGACTCCCAGCAGAGTCCTCATCCTCGCTGTGACTCGTTGAGAGCGCCCTCAGAGAGCAGATCCTTCCCCACCAAGTCAAGTGATAGAGATGTTTCCAGAAGGATTCTATCTGTATGACGTGTCAGTACGAAGCTACTGATTCGGATTTATGTGGTTCATCTGTTTCACGTTGTGACCAAAATCTTTCTCAATCGTCCTCCGACTCCTCGAATAACCGGCGGACATTTCATGGTAATGTGAAGAGTTGTTGATGAGATATGTCACAAAGTGTTAAAAACTGGCAGAGATAATAAACTGTGAGCGGGATGCTTCCTCATAATGAGCACACACACACACACACACATACACACACACACACACACACACACACACACACTGCAAAGAGAACAGAGACAGAAAATGTCCTTCACTCTGCTTCTCCTGTTTCAGACAGACCGAGGCATGATGCAGCAAAATCTAACCAGCCTGCGTTATACTGTATCTGTGTGTGTGTGTGTGTGTGTGTGTGTGTGTGGAGGCTGTGGGTGGATGATCAGGGCTTATTATGTCTGCTCAGCTCAGATCCTATACACACACCGAGCAGCTTCACTGCAGCACGGGGAGAGACAGGCTCGTATAAACAGGCTGCACCGCTCCAACTGTGGCTCCTCGTGTGTGTGTGTGTGTGTGTGTGTGTGTGTGTGTGTGTGTGTGTGTGTGTGTGTGTGTGTGTGTGTGTGTGCGTGCGCGTGTGTGTGTGCATGAAAGCGAGAGCGAGAGATTAATCAGAGTTTGGTGTTCTGCAGTATTTTGTGGGATTCAAACACCCCCAGAAGAACAGACCAACCAGAAGGTGCTCAGATGTGTGTGCGCTGTGCGTGTAGGCTGGCCTGTGTGCGTGTGTGTTTGTGTGTGTGTGTGTGTGTGTGTGTATCTAAATGCGTCTAGAAAGTAATTGGCTGCGCAGGATGGCAACAGTCAGGCCTTGAAATTAACACCCGCCAACCCTCCACATGCAGGTAGAAGTGAAGCGAGGCGTTGAGCGTCGCCGCAGGACGAGGCGGCTGAATCAGAGTCTAAATATTCCCTCAGTCTGTTCTTACAGGCTCATAAACACTCAGCTGTGACATGTAACACAGCCACTGCGCTGCTCCGAAGCTGCGTCTCTGTGGCTCTGAGGTCTGTGGTGGACTCATGCATGAAATGTCACTTTGAACTTCCTGCCAGCCGTCGATGCAGAGTATTGATCTCTGAAGGCAGACGAGGCAGGCGACTGATAGGGAGCTATTAGACGGACAGGGCAACCAGGCTGAAGGACAGGGGGACGAAAAGCTGCAGCTCTAAATGATTCTTCCCATTTATAATTTATCCTATTTTTTTATTGGTTGATTAAAGTATCGGGTATAACGTGTCAGTAGTTCTACTCGCTTAGCCGGGAGGAGACATCAGCTCTCAGGATTGGCTCTCGGGGCAGTTTTGACTCCGTCCACATTCTCTGCCTGAATCACGTTAAAAAACGAGTTAAAGTCAAAGTGCTCGTTTATATTTAAGGCTTTTTAAGGGGGTCATTTCTCTGCAAACACACACACAAAACATTCATGTACTTCCCCTGTTATCGGCGCTTATCGGGGGTCTCTTTGGATCCACTCTGCTTCTACACATGATGTCATCACGCTTAGAGAACAGGATGCGACCCCTTAGTTGGATTTTTGTCCCAAATATAATCTGCATGTTATTAGCTCCAAGCAGATTGCAGTTAATTATATGATATGATGATGTTATATTTAAGTTACACAGGATAAAGAAAACAGAGCATTTATCTAAACACAAAGTTAGTGATTGCCACTCAGACAGACAGAAGGATGTCATACTTATATCGCCACTGTTAATCAGGAATGTAGGGCTTCCAACATGGCCGCCTGAGGCTGTTACATCACCTGGAAGCCCTTTCAAAGAAATGACAGAGCATGATCTGCTGCAGATGGTCGCTGCTGCCCAAATGTTTCCACTCCTCCTCACTTTCTATTCCTGACGGACAGGTGTGAACGTCCAGCAGGGATGCGGTGTGTCTCTATTTGTTGGTTTTATTTGGTGACTAAAGCGGACGATTAGTCGTCTGTAATGATAGAATAAAACATCCGGAGGAATCATTCTTTTCTCGTACATTAACAAGTTCCAACAGAGGAAAGTTAAAGTCACTTTAACGTCATAAGCATCTAATTTTAGTCCCTCAGCACAGGTAATCATTGTGTGACCTACTTTTCAGTTTGTTGTAACTGTCCAGGAACTGAACCAGGATCAGCTGGCCGAACCTTCAAACACCGGGACAGGAAACGTGTCCAAAACCCAGAACAGGAAAATCAGGTCACAAACAGGAGGGAAATCTGTAACTGATGCTGGTTCTGTCTTCATGTGGAAGTTTTAAATTTAGGCCCATAACTACACGAGACTTTAACGATTCAAAGTGAGCTTTTTGATTGCTCGGATTCTTCTGGAGAAAAGTTTGGCACACCCAATCAGGAGCTCAAGCCCTTACTCAGTTTGTAGTAACCTGGTGATATTGTTATTTAAACCCTGATTCCTCAAATAATAGAGAAAAGGATATTTAATTGTTTTCTATAATGTCAGTACAACAGAAGAGACCCGAGAACGGAGCCTTGGGGAACTCCACAACCATCACTGTTGTAGTTTGTACACAGTGGTGTCGTGAGTCTGTGTGAGGGGCACGGGCCATGGCCAAAACAACACTGTGGGCATTTTTAACTGTAGTGGCATGGCCATGAGGGCACATGGTGTCACACGTATGAGTGTGCATTATTTATGCACTGGAAGGGCAACCATAGGGCACTTTTTTATCCAAGACAGGGGCATCCATGAGGGCACTATCGCAGAGGTTTTTCGACATGGAGGCATCAGCACCCCCCCATTCTTAAAGTGCGTGGTTTGTGTTCACACGGCAGCTTTTACAAGATCAAACGTTTAGATGGGCGGGGAAACTGCACTCTGATTGGTCAAAATTTCCATGTGGGAAAAGTTCCTGAAGTAAACAAAGAGAGAGAACGAGACGAGGGAGGATCACAGACTTTAATGTGTTGTCTGAGACAGCTCGATCACTTCCATCTCCTTCAGTTTTTCACTGAGCACTTTGAACACCTCCGTGTTCTCGTGCGTTTCCACAAGCGTTTGTCAAATTGTTTTTTCTGCCCATATGTCTCTCAGAGCCCTCACCTCGCTCCCCCACGTCTGTCCTCTACTCATCTTGCGGCCCGGCTGTTTCTGCCAGTGTCAACATCCGTTAACAACCCACAATGCACTGTGTTTGGTTGCTCCCTGCATGAGGTCCGATTATGTTCTCACCTGAATCGAACCGGGCCGTGGCTCATTTGGAAACAGACCGAGTCCCGCTTTTCTGGTGGACCATGGTCCGGTGGTTTGGTCCGCACCAGAGTTTGAATGTGTGTTCCCACCTGTCCACATGAACCAAAGCTGTCAGGTGTGAATGCACCCTTATAGTGTACCTTTATCGTCGGAGGAATGTTGATTTAAATGACTTGACCAGATTTAATGAGATTTAAATGACTTGTTCACGTCTTTACAATACGGGAGAACCGATTTATTATTTTCAAGATAAATAAGCCCAAACAGACATCCTCATCTTTTGTCCTCCCAACAGTCCAACGACTCTTCCTTCACCAGAAGGATCTATGAGAAAACAGCTAATTGTCAAATGATCAACGAGAAGACGCTCCTGTAGTTCATATTTCTATCTTTGCTGTATTGCAGTTTCAATAATATTATAATGATTTGTGCAGCCGTACGCTACTTGCACCAGGATGTTAGCCTTTAAAGCTTAACCAGCAATTAAAGGGGGTGAAAAGTGAAGAGTGGTGGTCAGAGTTTAAAGGGTTAAATTGATGTGAAAGTACCAATTAAATACTTCCATATTCTCCCTATAATTAGTGACGTGGTCGTAGAAACGGTTGAGGAAATTACAGTTGCACATCATTTCATTCTCAGGAAACAATCTGGAAACTTTGACCCACAAAATAAAATGTTAATGAGCAATTACAAAGATTGAATTTGATACCAAACAAGAATAAATGAATATGTTGTTACTGAGCCAGATATTAAGCTTCAACAGTGTGTGCTGGTCTTACTCCCCGCCTGCTCTCTGTTCGAGGAGCAGGAGCGCTCGCAGAGACGATTACCCGGGAGATTTGTGCCGATCAATCTGGATCTATTTTTTGTCTCATTGCCGTTAAAAACAGCTTCGCCTTCTCGCCTGAAATGTAACCGACTCCTCAGCTCCGAAATAAACCTGAGAATCACACGCAGTCAGCGCGCGGTCTGACGCTGTAATGCATGTGATGGTGAGTGTGTGTGAACAGGTTGATGTAGCTGGTTATTCCCAACTGAGGTGTTTGTTCTGTTCTCGTGGCAGAAACTTGAACGAGGCTTCAGGTGAAATATTTCAGGGCCTGAAATCATCAGTTTTTTCGCAGAGCCAGGCGGGAACACGTCACAGAGGCAGTTTACGGGTGGAATTAAAGGTTCAACTTCAGAAAGAGGAAGAAAAGAAGTTTGAGGTCTGAATCCCGGCCCACGCGTCCGGTTGGTTCAGTGATTATAACACATCTGGTGCTCGACTCATTAGATCCACCCGGGACCTCTTTGTCTATCGAGTTACTCTCCACCTCTCCGCTCTCGGTCAGCTGTAATATCTTTTTTTAATCATTTCAAGCAGCAGAAGCTCCCTGTAATACTTCCTGTAATATTTTCCTGCAGGGTTTTGTAAATATTGTCTCATTTGTCTCATGAATCATGCTGTTCTCATTCATTGTTCTTATTCGTGCACTTTAATAATCTCCAGCTAACTAGGATGCATCTGCTGCAATATGGGACGCTCTGTCAGGCTGTCCAGGGTGGGGAGAGTCAGGTGACATGTGCAGGACTTTCAGAGTTTGGTTATTGTTTATCCCACAACATGATGTGTAGGATAAAACTTGTCCAAGTAGTTTGAGGGGTGAAACCCAACCAGAGAGACAGTTTTACATTGTGTGAGAAAGGAAGAAGACAGAGCTAAAGACGCTCGCTGGCACCTGAGACGCTTCCAAAGCTGTCCGTCTCCTTCAGGGCTGATCTCTGAACGTTACCAGTCTGTGTAGTTTGATTTAGGCAGAAGAGCTTATTGGTTAAGTAAAGGAAACACATCCAAATGTGTGGTGATGTAAGTATAATATAAATGAACGCTTTATTATAATCATAACTGAAAAGCTGCATCCCGGAGCTCGTTAACGCTGTGGCTACGGAGTGTTCACTTTTAGCGGCTACACCTGCAGCACGCGCAAAGTTGTGTGCCGACAGGAAGTAGGAGACGGTGACGGCTGATCGCACGGGTTAAACATACATTTGAACACTGTTAGAAAAGGTAGATGACATACCGTATAAGTAACGCAACACGTGTCGCTCCGCCTGAGCGCTCTTCTTCTTTGTCATGCGGGAGTCAAGTGCGGTAGAAGTCCGGGAGGGGTTTGTTTTTATCAGAGGAAAATAGAACGTAAGAGTGTTAAAGCACGCTGCATTTATCTGATATAATTTCTTTTATTTATTTGTTTATATCGCAGACCAGAAGTGATCACGATGTCACTCTGCTCCAGCAGCGTGCAGCCTTATCTCACACAGGACTGTTGGATCAGTCCCTCGGCCCTGACTGTGGATGTATCAGTCTTTGTACGACATCAGCTCACCTCCCACATGCTGCACAGCTGAAGCGTTTGCTCTAAGTGTCTAATATGGCCGTGGGTGGATTTACAGTGCAGTTAGGTGAAAGCCTGATGTGTCTCATACGGAGGACAAAGGTGACGATATATCCTCTGGGAGTGACGGCGAACTTCTCAGGTTGTAGCCAGCAGCCGGCGATAAATGACTTCTGGAGGAAACTCTGTTTCCCTTTTGGGTGCGCTGCATCGTTTACAGTCCAGTTAGCAACGTAAGAAGTGAGAGTGGAGTTAAGATATGACGTCTAAGAACGGATTGTCAGCTGGAGACAGTGATCAGTTCAATGCCTGTCAGTGTCTGACACCTCCATATGTAGCTTATATAGGAGATATGATGCTTTAACTTTTTGGAATTCTTAGCAGAAACAGGGGCGGCACGGTGGTGCAGTGGTTAGCGCTGTTGGCTCACAGCTAGAAGGTTCCTGGTTCGACTTCCGGTTCATGTTCTCCCCTTGAATGCGTGGGTTCCTCCCACAGTCCAGAGACATGCTCGTTAGGTTCACTGGTGACTCTAAAGTGCCCGTAGGTGTGAATGTGAGTGTGAAAGGTTGTCTGTCTCTGTGTGTCAGCCCTGTGATTGACAGGCCTCCAATGACCCCCCCGTGACCCTGAACAGGATAAGTGGTATAGATAATGGATGGACAGGACGAGCAGTGAGGAGAACAGCCTGCAGGGGTACACGTTGTCCCTCCGATGGTTCTGATGGTTCTGTTATGGCACTGTGGTGTTTTGACGACAGTCCCCTTCTCCTGGGTTGCCTCGTTGCTTTGCTTGATATCTACAGAACAACATCCCTGGAAATTAGTACCAAAAAACATGGATAGTCTTGTCACTTAGGTTGACCTGTGGAAACAACAGACATGTTTCTGTGCTGTCAGAAGAGACGCTGTGTGTGGGAGAGCTGCGGTCCCAGGTTGGAGGCAGGCAGGAGGCTTTAATGGCAGGAACGGGTACGACACAGTGTCGGCCTGTTATCGTTTATTTGAAGCGTACTGAGCAGTTTATACGAACATCTTTCCCTTCTCCATCTGTCTCCTCATCCCTCTTTAATTGTCCTTCATTTCCCCACCGGCTCCTCCTCCTCCTCCTCCTCCTCCTCACCTGCTGTCCTTCATCCACATTCCTCTGCATCACTTCCTTATCTACCTTCTCCTTCTTTTTGTCTAATCCTCGACATATTATTTCCTCCTCTTTGTTTAACCTCCTGCCATCCTCCTCCCTCTTTATCCTCGTCCTTGTCCCCTTCATCATTATCTCGTTTGCAGGCTTTAGACAGCATCCTCTTTTTCTCCGCCTCCTCCTTCCCCCTTCCATACCTCTGTCCTTCCTCTTTCCTTTGCCCCTCCTTCATCTCGTCCTCCTTGCTTAACCTCCTGCTACACTAACTCCACTTCTCCTCCTCTTTTTCTTTCATCTTGTCCTTGTAATCCCACAATCCTTTTCTTCCTTCTCTGCTGTTGTTTATCCTCCTGCCACATCCCTTCTCTCTCCTCGTCAAACCTGCGCTCCTGATATTTTTCCGTCCCTCTCCGGCTTGTTTTCCTCATTAGTGCTTTTGAATCCTCCTCCTCCTCCTCCCCACTTGACCTTTCCCTCTTTCCGGCCGCCGCCCCTTCGTCAGCACAAACAGAAGCGTGTTTTCCTGACTCTCGCTGCCGTCTCGCTGTTTCCTGCAGCAGGCGGCGAACGTGTGTGCAGCCGGCGACCCGCAGTGACTCTGCTGATTGGACGGGCGGCGTGCTGCAGGTAGCATTTTGGCGGCGGTGCAGCCTGCGACAGAAGACAGAGAGAGTATTTATTTATAGCAGCGTCCAGGATCAGACGATGAAGAAGCCAATAACAAATTAAAAACACTGATAGAGAGAGGAGCGCTCGAGTACAAAGACCTGACAGCCTGCAGTGTTTGTGCTTTTACGCGGCGTCTCTTGGTGTAGTAAGAGGACCCCAGATACTCCTGAAACAACAACATACAGACAAATTAAAGGAAACAGATGAATTAATGAGCGTAGAAACATAATAAGTGCAGACGCTTCAGCAGGGTTCACTGATGTGAATCATTAGCTCTGAGTTAACACAACATTTCTGTTATTAAACACACATATAGATGTTTGTGTAATATTTGTGCTGCTCCACGCAGCAGAGCGCTTTAACAGGAAGCTCATTAGTTTACCTGCAGCGTGCACCAAATGTGTTTTTATGTACAGACATAAACAACATCACAAAACCAGACAGGAAGGTAAAAAAGGATTTATCGTGAAAGCTACTGATTCTGGTAGCATCCTTCAGCAGGTGAATGCACCTGCTCAAAGGTCGTCCACTAAAAGTTCTTGTTGTTTCCACTGACAGGCTCAGATTGTTATTTTAAGTGTGTGACAACATGAAAGAAAGGATCCCTGCAGATATAGACCTTTTTGTTACAGAGGAAGATGATTGTTTTAACCACACACAGACGTTACACCACTCTCTGCACACACACCAGACTCCATTCATAAAAACAGTCATTTTACCTGACAGGACACAGGAGCTGCTGCACTACAGCTGCTTTAATTGGTTAGTTGTAGGAATGCACGATATTATCGCCACGTTATCTGTATCTGCAGATTCTGGCATCAGCATCGGCAGATATGTCATTTTTCTGCCGATATTTTCCGCAGATAAAACAAAGCTTTAATTCTGCCTAAACGCTCGATGACTCGCTAAAAAAGCTTGACGTAAAGCTGCAACATTAACTCTGCGCGAGTGTGCGCACAGAGTCTGCACAAAGTTATCAACAATATACAAATAAAGACTAAAAAGTCTCAGAAACTCGAGTTAGTAGCTCACAGTTAGCTCACATTCTCGTCATTTTACCGACTTCACATCAAACACGCTGAAAATACACTCGCGGCCAAAGCCGACGCTAACAGAGAGGAACATAAACATCAGAGCAAAACTAACTCACATATTCATGGACGCACACACGATAAAAAGAGTCCGTCTGCGATCACTGATGTCTCCGTAGCAGGTGCAGTAAACAAGTCCAGGCATGTCTCCCTCACTGCCGTGTTTCGGGGGGATTCTGCGTTCAGGTGCGCTCAGAAACGTGAGTGATCAGACACGTGACCTTTTGTACAACGCCTATACTGTTAAGCGTGAAGAACGTTGTAAGATGTCTGCAGTACTGGAGTTTTTGAAGGTCGGCAGTTTTTGGCCACTACAATAAGAGAAGGCAAGATATCAGGTTCACTACAGGCGAGGCGTGATGTTCTCTGCAGAAAAAGGGTTGGAAAATATCGACATGTTGGATATCCTGTATGCCTAGTTGTTTGTGTTGTTGTTTTATTAATCAGTTAAGATCCGAAACAATATTTGTGTAACAAACAATGAAACAAAGAAGAAGTATAACCTGTGTTTGACCAAATAAAGAACTCAAAGCTGAGTTTGAAAGAGGTTCGGGAGATGGATGTGCCTCGGGGTCCACTGTCTCTTTATCCCTCGTGGTTATTGCCAGTGAGCCAGTTTACATACACCTTGGAGATGTTGAGAAGTGATGCAGTATCATCTGCGTCCATCAGGGCCTCATGTGCTCTGTGTGAACCTTTGTGGTCAGTAAGAGTCTATTAATAACTCTGTGCTAACTGTGTGTGATGTGGCAGCAAATCAGTGGGTTCTTTGGACCTTCTCCAAAAGTGCCAGCTGCCTTCACCTTCTGAACACGGAGGTGAAGCGTGTTGTTGTTGCGTTGGGTTTGGACATGTGAATTACCTGTGTAACAAACAGAGCTCTGACGTTAAAACAAGTGAGGTGTAGTTTCAAATATCTGGTTTATTATATTATATATACTTCAGTTTGTCCCTCCAGTAGAGTTCCTGACATTCAGAGGATCTGTAGACGTTTTAGTGCTGGATTAACGTTCTCATTGTTCTAAGAACAGAGGGAGGACCCTGCCTCTTTTTTATGTTAACTCTGCAAGTACTGGGAACGCTCACGAGGTGCATTTCGACAGCAGGAACTTTCCCCAGGAACTAGGAACCCTTTGAGGAACTCTGTGCGTTTCGACAGCAGGAACCAGGGTCTTAAATTAGTTCCAGAGTAGTTAATTCACCCCCTGAAAAGTCCCTGCTCGAGGGGTAGTACTTTCCAAAGGTCCAGGACCTTTCAGGGCGGGGCCTGCAATGCTGATCGTTTCTGATTGGTCGTGTACTCACAGCATTTTATTTCTCCCGCCATGTTTAAGAGACAACTGCAAGCTCGCTGTTATCACCGTGCTTCGAGATGGAGTCAGAGAGGGAAGCCTACGACAGATGGAGCGACGACGAGGTGCAGGCCCTGCTCTCTTCCATGCTAACAGGCTAACTGTAGTGTTGCACAAATGATGATACCGGCCCATTCGTTGTGTTTTATGGCGTCATCTGTGTTTCATGGCCTTCATCTTCTTCTTACCGCCACCTACTGGAGTGGTGATGTAGTGCAATTACTTTTGTTGCTTCTCCATACGTCATTGGTCTGATTTGCATAGTCTTCCCGGGACTTTAGGAAACATGTGGAAACACAACAATGGGCCACAGGAACCATTTAGTTCCTTGATGAGAAGTTCCTGGAGCTATTGGTCGAAAGCACCTATGGTTGATTCAATTTCCATGTTTAAGATGTCGTATCTTGTGGAAAGACCAAACAAAGAGTAAATGTGTTCAACTGAAACACAGCTTCAGAGTGCCATGAAGCCTGGCCCACACATGACGACAGATAAAGACAGATGGAACAGCTTTGTTCCTGTCGTGTGCGCAGAGCAACGATATGACCCAACAGCACGCCACACGCTAACAGAAACAACCAGAGTGCGAGTCTCACAGCTGGAAATCTCACAAAATCTCTGGCGTTCAAACGAGACTTTAGAGTAAACAAACATGGCCGATGACGGGCAGGAAGAATTGGTGATGATGATTGGTGAAGAAAGAACAAACTGTGGATGAAGAAGTGGAGACGGCGTGAACACGGGCTGGACATGTTTCTTTATGCTGCACGTTTGCTTTTGTCGCCATGCCTGCGGTTGTTGTGCTTCCTTCTACAGTCAGCTTGCTTCCTGATTGGCTATCGCTTGGTTCCACGTGAGGATCCACAGACCTCACCACAGGAGCATCTGCAGAGATCATCTTTAGAACCATCAGGACTTTTCTTTGGAGGGGGGAATCAGGCCCAAAATCAGCCTGATTATCTTGTGGTGTGTACAACGCTTTAGACACTCTGTGAGGGTTTTTTTGTGGCACCCAGGTGTGTTTGTAGCCCTCTGAAACTTCTTTTTACCCTCTGCCGTAAAGTATTAAGACGTTGTGAACTCAGGTGACCAGGTTTTGCTTCCTGAACTGTAAGAGTTCCAGTTTGCATCACATGCTTGTCTCTAACTTTGCACGTGTTTGGTGCAGAGCAGGAAGCACAGACTCACAGGAGGTGCCGTGGTTACCGTGAACACACTGAGTCATGTACTGGAGACGCTGATCAAGTGTCTTCCTCGATGGCAGCAGAAGATTTCCTCTTGTTGTTATTGATGTTCAGACAGACAGTCGTGACCTTTGACCTCCCCTCTCTCTGCGCTGCTTGTTGCTGGAGATGATAGTGATGTAAGAAGTGAAGCGTGCAGGAGCCTCCATGTCGACCTCAGCTCCCTCCGGCTCTCAGCTCACAGTCACACTGAGGTTTGTTTCTTCAGCAGGAGGCCGTTCATCAACCTGCACTCACATGACGCCAACAGTCACTTCCTGTCACGTGATTAATAAAACATTAAGAGCCGAGCAGAGTTTGTCAAAGCCTAACTGGGACGTTACACAGGGCCGATAGTGGTGAATAATTAACTGAATAAAAGATGATGAATGTTCAGCTGAGGGGAGTTTAAAAGAAACAGCAGCCTCTGCTCTGAGGATCCTTTCACAATAAAACACTGAGAAGACAGTTTAGATTTAGTGTCGCCTACTAAAAAAACCTTTAATTAAAAAGCATTTTATGTTACTTCATACTTTCACTGCACCACAACTCAGAGGAATATGGCAGCATCTAACGCTACATCATTTATTTGCTAGGAGTACAGATTGTTAAAAAGCTAATTAAAGAAATTAAATAGTTAAATAATGTTAAAATTCCGAGTCAGAAAACTACTAAACATTGTGAATATGTAGGTTATAAATTGAGCTAAAAATAAGCTCGAGAGCATAAATTGCTAAATCATAAAAACATACAATAAAAAAAGGCACCGTCAGCTCGTCTTTAAGGGAACAAAATGCTCCTAATGTTCCGCACAAAGTCGCGTGTGAACATTAAAACGTCTCTCATCATCCGTTTGGACACACTCGCTCACCTTCACAGTTCATGGTGTCAGAGACGGAGGGCATCGATGGTGGACTGAAGTGTTTCAGCTGCCACACAGACCTCCTGAAATAGACTTCAAGCTGCTCGGCTGCACAAACCCTCCTCGGGGCCGCCTCCTGGCTGTCGTTAAGATTAATGATGCCAGGTATAACAGTGTTATGATATCGATTTTCTTCTCCTACGAACTCCTAATGAATGGACGGACATAAATGAGATCAATGTCATGTAATAAGACAACATGAAGTTTCTGCATCTGTGAGAGGAAATGAGATTATGGTGGGAGTAAAGAACAGAGTGCAGGTAGACTGACTCGATGTGATAATCACAATAAGAAAAACAAGGACGAGAGGTTCGATGACGACGAGGAGAAACTGTTTGAGCAACTGAAAAT
Source organism: Semicossyphus pulcher (assembly GCF_022749685.1). Classification (NCBI taxonomy): domain Eukaryota; kingdom Metazoa; phylum Chordata; class Actinopteri; order Labriformes; family Labridae; genus Semicossyphus; species Semicossyphus pulcher. The sequence goes on from NW_027211637.1 coordinate 31,056,625, forward strand.
GTTGCTTATTTTGTACAGATGTCAGATGTGCAGAATAATCCATCCAACCTCCAAACTGTGATGTTTCTGCAGGACTCAAAGCTCAGGACACCTTGTGCTATAAACGCTGCGTTGGAGACCGTCCAGCTCTCGTGCACAGACCGTAGTTAGTCTCTATAGAAGACTTTTACTCTGCATCTGTTTGAGTGTAGAAATCCATCATCATGTCCTCCTCTTATTTACCTCTGCAAACATGCTCTGTTGACATATTTTAGGCCTCTGCATGCTGAAGAGAGTTATGATGAAGAGTGTGTTTTCATCGGCACTGCGAAGAGAGCCGCAGATCTTCTTCATTAAACCAACAGGCGATCATGTTTTACTCTGTTTGTTTTGGGAGCCGCTCTGCTTTCCTCTGCGATGATGAAATGTTAATGCTTTGTTTGCACAGAGTCGAACTGCTGAGGAAGAGATAACAGCTTATTACACGGGAATTATAAACGCGAGCGCCTGAGCTGCGTGTTGTTCCTCGGATTGACGGTGAAATCTCGAGCGCGGACACAGCACTGTACAAAACAAAGTCAGCTCAAGGTCAGCTCGCTCTGTTGTTCCTGAGCGCTCCACTCCAGATATCAAATCGTCTAATTTACCAGATGTTCTGACAAGAGTTCAGATTAGTGTCCTTCAGGGGATGCTGCTGAATGGGAAGCTTGGGAAAATGTCATCTGCTGTTTACAGGGTCGGGAGCTTTCTACACGGATGATGATGGTAACGATACGACACTTTTACTGTCCTTGTGGAGGAATGTGGATGCTGCACACGTTTGGTTGTTTATTTAGGGCTGTAATCCAATCCTATAATATCTGTCTAGGATCTATTTTAATACTTACATTACAACCTTACATCTTGTTTACAAAGGACAGATTCTGAATTCAGGAGAGTTTGTGACATAAACTTCTCCCTCAGGCCTCCTCCGCCGTCTGCAGCTCCTGTAGTTGAACACATCCGTTCCTCCACCCGACAGAGCAGCGACTGAGACGCAGTCCTGTATTTTTAAAGTCCCCAACCACTTTGATCAAACACAGTTGAACCGAGTCTTTCTGCTGAGTTCAGTTGAGCTTTCTGACTTTGATTCTCTGTATCAGCTGACACCCAGAGGAGCAGCGGAGCAGGTACTTTCAACTCTGAGACTTACGCTCCTCCAGGAGGAAACTGTGATCCAGAGGATTATAGCGGCACTGTGGGGAAAAGGGGACGGAGCAGGACGGATGTAAAATACAGGAACCTTCAAAAGCAAAGTTATTGTGATTACTGTGAGGCAGACGGCTTCCTCAATAATGGAGCACCAACAAACTGATCACCATCATCGTTTCCCTGCCGTTAACACAAAGGAGGCGGAGGGTTACATGAGGTCAGTCAGACTAAAAGCCGTCCGTCCATCCATCATCCCGCCGCTGCAGAGACAACAGCTCTTAATTCGGTTGTTTTTAAGCCTTGATTGAGCGAAAGTCCAGCAGCCATTACTCATAATGACACAGTGCAGAGACGCTGAGGCTCCCACAGTCTGATGGATGGACGGTTAAAGGTCAGCAGGAGAGCAGAGACCTGCATCAGACTGCATGAAAAACACTTGAGCAGAGTTTGACTGTGTGCTGATCAGTTCATCACTCAGCCTGATTGACTTTGTGTTCAGATAAGCAAGATAACAACAGATTGTACTTTAATTTCACGCCTTATATTTGATGTTATCAAGATTATTGTGTTTTTTTTAGCTCCAATCAGACGGTCAGGACAAGCTGAGGCGATGAAGCACTTTACTGCTTTAAAAATATCAACTAACTACCAGTAAAGAAGCACTTTTAACACATTTGCTACAGCACACAGTATGATGTTAGCATGTCCAGCTAACTAGCTTTTCAGTGGTAAGGTCGGGGGCTATAGGATTTGCTAACTGCATCAGGAAAATCTCTGCTCAGTATTTCACTGTGCAGTGTTTTTATATTTATTCAAAGTAGCAGTCAGTCCTGGTTGCTACTATCGCTAACTTAAGCTAATGTTATCTTAGAGAATGTTAGCAACATCCTGCCCTCTGTTAGCCTGTCTACGCTAGCAACCTATCAGCTGAACTCGTACAACAACATGTTGCTCTCCTTCTTCACAGAGCTTTGAAAGAACGATACGCTTGACTGTCAGAGTGATGTCTTGTAGTGTGTGAAGTGTGCAGCCTTGAAGTTTGTTAATAACATTAAATGACTCACATTTTAAAGTAAGTCCGCTGGGATCAGCACGTTTTCACAAAGTGACTCACTGAGTTCATGTTAGCTTCATTAGCATGCTAGCAAAGATGACAAAACCTCCGAACGTGGTGTTTACTTCAGATGGTAGCTTGTTTTATGTAAACTTTGACAAACTGAATTTCATGCATTTCTTTTGGCTTTACATAAACTTCAGTCTGAGTCATCCTCTGTAATATCCAAGGCTCCAATCACATTTCATATCTCATCTGACCAATCACGGCCCGGTGTCCAATCTAATTAACTCTGCACTCGACTCAGCAGACGGGGATAAGAGCAGACCTGATATGTGGCCAATCAGATTCTTCGTCTCATCTCGTTTCATTAAAGCTTAAATTAATTTTCCGACATGAGCGTGACACTCTGAGGCTCGCCCACGTTAGACGCTGCCCGGCCTCGTCTCAGCTGACGAGGAGAAGGAAACGAGAGGTGAAGGGTTGGAACAGGAACACAGAGGTGGGGAGATAAGCAGGCTTCAGGCGGACTCGTGAATCAGCGGTCAACAGCACAACGTCTCTAATGGTGGGTGTCCAGAGGTGTTTGGGGCAGCTGCAGCTCAGGTGGCAGCAGGACGAGGACAGGAAGCAGAGGGAATCATGGATGAGTTGGTGTGTTCGGGGCCAGAATCAGTCAGGACCAATCAAATCACACCTCCTCTTTGAAAGCAGAGCGCTGTGCCTCTGGCGCTCCGACAGTTTACAGATGGAGAGCGGAGGCTGTGAGAGCGGAGCAGCGAATAACCACACCTGAGATTAGATCATGTGTTGTTAACCTGTGTTCTCACTTTATGCCTCTGCAGAGGAGGAACATCACACGGCCCAAACTGGGTTACCTGAGGTCACGACACGGACACAGTTATTAAAGCTGATCGTAGCTTCATGCTAATTAAAACCTAGATAACGTCATTTGTTCTCTAACTGGATTTGACACAAGTGACTTAGATTAACGTTGACTTGACTTATTCTATATTTAGACTCAGATATGACTTCATAAAACCTCCTCTGCACTCATTAATTAGTTAGAATTAATTTAACAGATGTACATCAGAGTCACATGAAGGTTCCTGTTTACCTGTTTTTAAAGAGTTCTGATTTTATGAGACTTTCAACATCAAATATAAAACCTAAAGGTCGTCTGTCCATCAGAAACACAACCTTATAGGTCAGCCAGTGAGGCCTATCATTGTTGGACTTTAACAGTGCGATTGTGCTCAAATATTTTGGTAGCCATGTTTTTTTTCCAGGGCTCTCTGCAGTCTCTTCAGGGGCACAACTGAAGTATGACTTCCACCAACCTTAAAGCATGAAAGATAATCAGAAAGGCAGAGTAGTCCTCTCTGAATTTAGCTTCTTAGGCTGGTGACTCCATCGTGTCCAAGTTAGCAACACGTATTACTGGAGGATACCTCTAGAGGGCGCACCAGAGAGCTCAGGACGTGTGCAGCTACTGTATGTGCGGGATGTAAACAACAGACATGAAGACACTCGAGGAGGTTACTGTGATGTTCAGTCTGAATTCTCAGACGCTCTGTGACACATTTCGTTAACCAGCTCCGGCGACTGATGAGCGGTGGACTGAACACACCGTCTGCACCGTCCCCGCTCCGTCTCTCCAACATGCTCCTCTGTGCTCGGACGTAACGCTCCCAGACTTGTTCCCATTTAGTTCTTCAGGTTTCCACGTCGACCTCTAAAACAGAACTTATCTGTCTGCAGCTGTTTGACAGGCATGTTTGTCTCTGTGCAGCGGCAACGACACATCGTACAGATGTGGATCATTGTGGACTTGGTCTATCAGCTCGTCTTCAGAACTTTCTGCTTGTTGTCCCTGCTGCTGTGTTGACCCTGTCACATCCCCTCTGCCTCTACACTGCCCCTACTGCTCATGTGCAGACTGCAGCTCACGTACGCATAGCGTTGTTTTTTGAGGACGTGCACAGCTGACGCTCCAAACAGACGCAGGGAACGTGGGGCAGCCATCACGCAAATGCATACGAGTAGTTAAAAGCAAGTAGCTCACCGGCTTTAGACAGCCTCAGAACTGATTGTTGGGATTTGAATATTTCTGTAAGAGGCGGCAGAGTTGGAGCCGGTCTTGGATCGATGGACCAGATGTGTTCGTGGATGGTCGTACTATGAGATAAGAATGTGATCAGAGTTTGTCCACTGTTGGATGAAGTCACCACACTGACTTGTGACTTCAGACTGACATGAGACCTGTTTCTGTGCTGGAAGGGTTCATGTGAGAGTAAATCTGGGCTGCATCTTATCCACAAACGCACCAAGCTCTTCAGCACGACCTGTTCAAAAAGACACAGAAAGAGGCCGAGATAAGACTTTAATGTGGATGTGTAGTGCAGAGACAAGTATGTGAACAATTACTTTGGCAGACGGTTGTGTACGTGAACACAAGGTTAAAAAGTGTCTCCAGCCTAATAGAGGCATTTTGTTGCGGTTAAAATCAAAGATAAGATGAGTGTTTCTGTAATATAACTCATAAGCTTTAGTCCCAAGACCCAAACCAACAACGAGGGAGAAAGAACCTGAGAACATATGCATGAAAACGAGAGAGAGAGGGTGAGGACAGGGAAAAAAGGCCATCTGCAGGGGAGAACGAGAGAGAGAGAGAGAGAGAGACAGAGAGAGAGAGAGAGAGGGAGAGGTGGGGATGACACACATGTAGCTGTTGTGAATAGCGGCTCGATGCCTCAGGGTTTGGTGCCATTTGGTGCCTGTTTGGACTACCAGCAACACAAAGCACACACATACACACAAACACATGGGGCAACACACCGATACAAAAACACACACCATTCACACACTCTCTCTCTCTGGTGAAACGAGGCCTGGATGAGCGGTGGCTCACTAACACACATTTCCCAGAGTCCCTGTCGTGTCCTAATGTAGAGCGCTGCGAGCCTACGGGGCAGAGGAGGAGCGCGTGGTTGCTGGTTCCAATCCCCGACAATCTGGCCTCAGAGACGTGAACAGGAATATGACCCTCACTCTGAATCACATTTTGATGACAGTTCATGTCTGATGAGTTCATGCTGCGTGTCTGACCCAGTGACTAAAGAAGAACCAAGCGCAGTATCAACATCTCTTCCTCTACCCGACACACACCTTTACCTTGTGTACCTGCCGTGTTGGAGCCCTCAGGTGTCCTTGCCGTGTTGGAGCCCTCAGGTGGGCTCAGTCAGCAGCAGAACAGCTTCTTGAGTCGGTCTGAAGCAGATATTCACGCTTATGATGTGTTTCTGAAGTGTGTTAAAGAGACGCTGAGCAGACAACCTGAACAAAAAGGTACCTTGAAAAACAAACGCTGATTCACAGGTTCAATAAACAGAGCAGCTGATCACTAACAGGATGCTCTCACACCTGGTGTTGAACCTGAAGACAGAAAACGCTGAGGCCTTTAGTCCTGGTTCATGTTCCGTCATCGTGCATCATCAGCACTACTTGAACCTTGGTGGGAAAATTGCACTCTGACAGCCAATTGTGCCGGAATTTAATGATGCTCATGTTCTCTATAGGGCCCACAAAGAGAGTTCAGTCTGCACAAGACGACAGTGTAGTTTATTGTTAGTCCAGGTCAGACCTTCATTCATGTCCAGGTAGCAGGAAGCTGTTGAATTCACTTATCAGCATCCCAGCATGCAAAGCACACCTGGCTACAGGAGCTGTTTCGCTTAAACTTGCAGAGGACACCTCGGACCTCTTCAGGGGGTCTGTGCAGTGGTTTTAGGTGTCACTTCATTTATTCAAACTAAAGAGGAAACAAACAGACTAAAGCATTAAACACCGGCACAGTTCTGTAGTTACATTTGGTCTTTAAATAAATGTTGAACTGAAAAGAAGGAAAACCAGACTCTGTTCTTTTCTTCTGGAGGGTTTCATGGTCCTCTGTTGCCTGCACATGTTTCGGTCCGTCAGTTAGAGAGCAGTGAGTCTGTGAGACAGTCGGGTCACTGAATCATCTGGTCCTCCTCCCCTCCTCCTCCTCCTCCTCTTCATCCTCTGGTGTCAGACTGTGCGACCGGCCTCGTCTCGCTGGGACTCTCTGCCCGTCCTGTCACTTTGCTGCGCGCTCACTTCCTGTTTGTCATGGCGGCATGTTGTTGTTTACATCCAGCGCGGAGTCACTGCCTGTCGGGGTCACGCACATGCTCGCAGCCTCTCAGGAGGCTTTTCAAATACACTTTATTCCTCTTTCAGACTTCATCTCCTGATGCTGTGAGCGTTTGTGTTTGTGAAAGGAGAGAGGAGTCTGAGACCTCATTGTGTCGCTCTTACATTTGATCACTGAGCTTTTATTGTGTTGTTTTAAAGTTTTACTCAAAACTTTAGATTTTTGGACTTCAAATTTTTACCACCTTAATGAGGAATTCAGACTTTTTCAGACTGTGCCTTATTTTGACATATTTCTGGGGTCTCATAAGTACAAAAAGTTTCAGAATTCCTCACGTAGATTTTTTCAACCTGCAGCAGAAAGTTGGGCTGTAATGGCTGCAACATAATCCTTGATGGGTCAAAGGTCGTCCACTAAAAGTTCTTGTTGTTTCCACTGACAGGCTCAGATTGTTATTCTAAGTGTGTGACAACATGACAGAAAGGATCCCTACAGAGATAGACCTTTTTGTTACAGAGGAAGATGATTGTTTTAACCACACACAGACGTTACATCGCTCTCTGCACACACACCAGACTCCATTGACAGAACCATAATTAAATGAGTGATTGTATTTTGCAGACAGGAGTTGCCAGCACGTCTCCGGCCTGACGTTTCAGTTTGTTTGTATGATTTTAAGACTTTGGTGTTAATAATCCTTCGTTTGAAGCCAATGTTACATCTGTGTAACACTTACAAACTAAGTGATCGAGGCAGCGGCGGACCAGCAGCTTGTGTGTTCTGTGAGGTAAAATTACTGTTTTTTTCAATGGAGTCTGGTGACTCTTTAGAGAGCGATGTAACAGCGTTTTCTTTGTTTCAAAAGGTCTGTCTCTGTAAGGATCCTTTCTTTATCAAACACAGTCTCTTATGATGTTTTAGTCCTCAGACCTTTATCAGGTAAAGCTTCAGGACACGTTGTATCTCTCATAAGAGACAGGGGCAGGAGTCTGTCTTCCCTTATGTAAATCCTTTTGTCTGCTCTGTCTCAGCACAGGTAGGAGGAACCAGCAGTAAACAGACTAAATATTACCGTGAGGTGTTCAGAGCGACTCTTGGTGTCGTTAAACCGTGGAGGTGTTTCCTCGAGTCGTCTCCACCATGTGAATATTTCAGGACTGCTGCTCCTGTGGGCAGCTGACTGACTCAGTGACTGCTTCTCTTTATATCCGGCCGCTGCTCGGCCTGCTGGTGAGGACAGAGGCAGTCTGTGTGTGTGTGTGTGTGTGTGTGTGTGTGTGTGTGTGTAGCTGCTCTGCGGTGCATCAGTGTGTGTTTGGTTGTTTGTGCAGAAAGTGGCGTCATTGCTTTGACGCTGTAGCCCACATGAATCAGATAGATTTCAAATCAGTGTCTGCGAGTGTGTTTGTGTGTGTGTTTGTGCGAGTGTGTTTCTCTGCAGTTTTTTCCAATTAGCTTGCTGTGTGTGTGTGTGTGTGTGTGTGTGTGTGTGTGTGTGTGTTGTGGGATGTGTGTTGCCACCAGTGTGTTGTTAGTTACTGCCCCTGGCTATGGATGCAGAATGACAAACAGGAAGAGAGTGTGTGTTTAAGTGTGTTTGTGTGAGAGAATAAGATTTACATCTGAGGGAAGGAAAGAAAAGACATGTAAATATGCGGAAGTGCATTGAACCTGCTCTGTGTGTGTGTGTGTGTGTGTGTGTGTGTGTGTGTGTGACGACTCATGTGGATTCAGAGGACAAACAAGCTGCCGAGCAGAGCCATGTGAGTGTTGTTGTGTTTACACGCTGCAGTGGGTTACATTGTGTTTGCAGGATTCTTTCAGAGACAGAAACACTGAATGTTCTTACAGATTATATAAAAACCTATTTTCTGGTATTTTACACAATTAGCACAGAAAAAACAAAGATGAAGACGGATGAGGGAGACATGAAGGAGGTCACCGATCAGCATCCAGCCCTGCCGTTTACGTGACATCA